>NC_090236.1:24418629-24666129 GCF_024489055.1 Chanodichthys erythropterus | reverse complement strand
TAAGTTACATGACCAGTTGACTGGTTTGAATAAGAAATTTGTTTGGATACTCATTCATGTCTGATGAAGGTAAAAGATTTCTAACACAACAAATAACTACCTGATTAATATCTACCAACACTGACAGGGGAAAAAAAAAAGAAAAGAAAAGTTAATTAGCAACTCAGAATGTTGTGATGATTAAAGCAATGATGCTGTGACCTGATATTCCATTAATACCTCATGTTTGGATGAAAAAGACAAAAAATCATTGTGCAAATTTGCTTGTGTCAATCAGTATGGGCTGAAGTGGATACACTGTCACAGGGGAGCATTTCAAAATCATAATGCTTTGTCTGATCTGAGTAATTACACAAGAGAGATAGCAATTAAAGAATGTTATCTCCCTTCTCTACTTTCCTTTTCTCTTCTTCAATCACATTTAATTGAAGTCAAGAGGTTTGAGAAAAGAAGGTAGGGAGAATGCGAAGGAGGAGGCTAAGTGATTTGCAAAATGAGTTTTAATAATATTAAAACAATTAAGAGTTCAAGAACGGAACTGATTCCAAAGAGTACGGCTTTCTACTTTTTGCTTGCTTTCTTGCTTTGTTCTCTCTCAAATACAGAAATCGGCACTGAAGTCACTCTGTGACCTTGTCATGCACTGCTGTTTTACTACTGAGAGATGATTGTTTGTATTTGTAGGCTTCTGTTTGGGAAAGCCAATGTGAAATGCATGAGTTCTTCATAATGTGCCACATCAGGTCCAATTTTATGACCACAGAATGAGTTAAGCAAATTGTATGTTATTTACTCGTCCTCTCGCTGGTGTTGTGTTGAGCCAGCGGATGGCGGAGAGTGCTGTAAGTGTGCTGTTTAGCCCAGTATTTAGTTCTCCCAGGTGAGGAGGAATTAATGCAGATTTACGGACAGGGTTGGAAAGGCACATGGACCACCCACATCTGCGCTAGTAGCTGGAGTTTGGAAGCCAGTCCGTTTAGTGTGGAATTAATAACAGGGTGCAGATGCCAATCCAGTCATTCTTTTACTTATAAAAGAAGAAATGTTTAAAAAGCTGAAATGTTAAAACTAAAGTTTGCTAAAGCTATCTTAAACCAAACAAATGAATTCACATTTATTTGATTGTTTTTATTTTATTCTATTTTGTTTTTGCTGTTATTACTATTAATAAAATTACCATACACAGTAAATCTTAAAGGATTAGTTCACTTCAGAATTAAAATTTCCTGATAATTTACTCACCCCCATGTCATCCAAGATTTTTATGTCTTTCTTTCTTTCTTCAGTCGAAAAGAAATTAAAGGGATAGTTCACCCAAAAATGAAAATTTGATGTTTATCTGCTTACCCCCAGGGCATCCAAGATGTAGGTGACATTTTTTCTTCAGTCGATCACAAATGATGATTTTTAACTGCAACCGCTGCCCTCTGTCATTCAAATAATTGCAGTAGATGGGAACTTCATCTATAAGAGTGAATAAACCTTGCTTAGACAAATCCAAATGAAACCCTGCAGCTCGTGATGACACATTAATGTCCTAAGACACGAAACGATCGGTTTGTGCGAGAAACCGAACAGTATTTATATCATTTTTTACCTCTAATACACCACTATGTCCAACTCCGTTCAGCTTCCGGTGAGTGAGGTCAGATCGCGCTCTGACAACGGAGGTGATGTCTCGCGCTCATTGAAGTATATGGGCGAGACATCACTTCCGTCTTCAGAACGCGTTTTTTGACCTCACTAGCAGGAAGCTGAACGAAGTTGGACATAGTGGTGTATTAGAGGTAAAAAATGATATAAATACTGTTCGGTTTCTCGCACAAACCGATCGTTTCGTGTCTTAGGACATTAATGTGTCATCACGAGCTGCAGGGTTTCATTTGGATTTGTCTAAGCAAGGTTTATTCACTCTTATAGATGAAGTTCCCATCTACTGCAATTATTTGAATGACAGACGGCAGCGGTTGCAGTTAAAAATCATCATTTGTGATCGACTGAAGAAAAAATGTCACCTACATCTTGGATGCACTGAGGGTAAGCTGATAAACATCAAATTTTCATTTTTGGGTGAACTATCCCTTTTTTTGGAAGGTTTTTGAGGAAACATTCCAGAATTTTTCTCCATATAGTGGAGTTTAACGGCTACCAACGGGTTGAAGGTCCAAATTGCAGTTTAATTGTGGCTACAAATAGCTCTACATGATTCCAACTGAGGAATAAGGGTCTTATCTAACAAAATGGTCGGTCATTTTCTAAAAAAAAACTAAAAATTATATACACCACAAATGCTTGCCTTGCACTAGTTCTGCAATGTGCCACGTATTATGTAATCACTTTCCAACATGATTACGAAATGAGTGGCGCATCGCAGAGCTAGTGCAAGATGAGCATTTGTGGTTAAAAAGTATATACTTTTTTTTTTTTTTAGAAAATGGCTGATTGTTTCGTCAGATAAGACTCTTATTTTCTCGTCTGGGATTGTAAAAGTAGTATCAGACGACTTTTTATGTACTTCTCAGAAATATATATTGAAATTAGTATTTATAATATCACTGCTACGGTATGCAGCAACAGAGAGAGCAGAGGATTGGATCTAGGGCACCCTTATAAAAAATAAGTATACTTCAAGTTCATTTTATTGAGTATAATTAAGCAAAGTTCAAGTACATTTTTAAGTTATCTGGTATTCAATAATGTTCTCAAAACATTATCACAAAAACGTACATTGTTCATGTATTCATAAAACATTAGGGAAAAGTACTTGGGTGACAGAGTATGTCTGAAGTGCGTATCCAATGGAAACTTATCTATCCCATGAGGCCACTGGAATGGATTTGTGAATGGCAACTGACACTGGTAGGTTTCACGACAACATGACAAATGTAGTACATCTGGATAACATTTTCAGCATATAGATCATTGTTGCACACTTAGTATACAAAGCTGTAGACAAGCGTGATGAAATGGAAATCAAGTGGTATTTATTAAAGCAGAAATAAACAAAACTTAACAGCGCGCACATCATCGTGCATCATCATTATCTTTTTTTCTTCTTCCCTCTAGGACCCGGCAACAACCCTCGGGCCCCAGCAACTCCTCCTTTTGCTGCCCAGTCGGCGCCTGATAATGCTATGCATTTTTAACCATCTCCAAAATGAAAGTAAATAAACAATTGTAAATAAAAGAACATTAAATTAAATAAAATAACAATTTAACAAAACAAAACATCTGTAGTTTCTTTTAAAGGGGGGGGGGTTCACAAATTATAAGGATATTTCCTATGCTTCCCACACTCTCCCCTCAAAAATTAAATGTCGCCCCGACATTACTATACATTACTTTACATTTAGCAGGCCATGTCCTTGACATCTCTAATGAATGAAATAAACAGGTCCGGGGCTTAATTTGAGTACTGCCTCCTGATACATTTCAGTTCCGTCACATCACGTCTAACCCCATTCAACGTAACCTGGGTGTGGCAGGTATCATCGTGCACTATGATAACCCACCACTCACTCTGGAATACTCACAGGTAAAATACTCATACTGAAAATAGGTTTAACCTTTTGACCTGAGCATTCATCCCCCTCAAGAAAAACACCCAAATGGATACAACTATTGTGGACTTTCCCTTATCACTCGCAATATTCAAGCACATACTGCCAGAGTTCATACTATTTCCTTCTTCCGTCTGCAGTGTCATCTTGAGCTTGTGTCCACCTGAAGAAACTAAATTGCATCAACAAACTGGAATACTATAATAGAACTACAAATATCTGAACATTTCATAACACTTCAGTTTCTAACAAAACTAATTAATGCAACATCTTAAACACTCCTATAAACACATTTTCTAGTTTCAATGACTAGATATTACCTTCTAACCTTAAGTGAATGTAGGCTGGCCTAGGATATCATACGTAAACGTCTTTGTGCTTTTTCTAATTCTCAAAGGATACTTTCGCTGCTGATCGTGCTCATCCTGAGTCTCGTCACTGGTAAGCTTTTCATCTGTTGCATTTCTTTTTTCTTCTTCTTGCTCCAAAGTGAGTTTCAGCTGCCCTTCTTCTTCAATCCGTGCAGTGTGTACAGTGTCCTCCTGTAGTGTCTCTTCTTCATTTGCAGGTTGCTCCTCCATTGTTTCCTCATCCAATGTCATCTGGAACTGTTCCCTATCTCCATCATACTGTTTTGGGTCCATTATCTCATTCCGTGGCTGGAACTTCTCTGCTTCTGGTCTGAGAATGCTTCTAACAGGCTCATCAGCTGATTCCAGCTGAACTCCGTCAATGTATTCCCATTCATCTTCATCCTCCGAACTGGTAGGTTCAATTCTGTTACTGGTTGTGTTTTTGTGAGCCCTTTTCTTTTCCTGCCTTTTCTTCTTCCCTGATGTATCTAGTTCTTCCACAGGCAGAAAGTCACATGGTAGCAGCAAATTCCTGTGAAGCACTCTCGTTCGCCCCTGGCCATTTTCTGGTCTCACTTCATACACTGGGCTGTCTGGATATTTCCTTTGAGTCACTATGTGAACTTTCTGCTCCCAGAAAGATCTGAGTTTGCCGGGGCCACCTTTCTCGGTGAGATTTCGGACAAGGACTCTGCATCCTGGATCCAATTCTGCGCCGTGCACCTTCCTGTCATACCTCTCCTTCCCTCTGTCCCCACTCTTGCGAGCCCTCTTGGACGCCAATTGGTAAGCCTCCTCCATTCTCTCTTTCCATTTGGTTGCATACTCCTGAGGGGAAGTACTTGTATCTTTGGGGCTCAGACCAAACATGAGATCAATTGGAAGTTTGGGGTGACGGCCAAAGAGGAGATAGTATGGTGAAAAGCCTGTGGATTCATGGCGTGTACAGTTATACGCATGTACCACCTTCGCAAGGGAACTTTTCCAGTCAGCTTTTTCCTCAACTGTTAAAGTTCTCAACATGGCCAGGAGGGTTCTATTAAACCTTTCGACCTGACCATTCCCCTGCGGATGGTATGGGGTGGTGCGTGAACCGTGAATCCCACAGTACTGCTGGAGCTTAGCAAACAGCTGATTTTCGAATTCTTTGCCCTGGTCGTGATGGAGCCTAGCTGGAAACCCGAACTTAAGGACAAAATCTCCAAAGATTTTCTCGGCTGCAGTTTTAGCGGCTTTGTTGGTACAAGCATAAGCCTGTGCGAACCGGGTAAAATGGTCCATCACGACCAGTATATACTCATAGCCTCCCTTACATCTCTCTAAGTGCAGGAAATCAATGGACACAATCTCAAGGGGGTATGTACTCACAATGTTGGTCAGTGGAGCTCTTGTAGGCTTGTTGGGCCTCTTATTTTTCAGGCAACAGCACTTTTTAGTGATGTGCTGCTCCACATCTCGCTGCATGTGTGGCCAATAAAACCGTTCCCTGATTAAGTGCAGTGTCCGCTCCACGCCCAAATGGCCCATTTCTTGGTGTAGCTGTTGAAGGACTAATTTATGTAAGCTTTTAGGCAGTACCAGCTGTGAGCGCGTAACAGTCTTTCGATATAAGACACCATTCTCATCCTGATACAGTTTGCTTCTCTCCCTCATGAATGCCTTGGTTGTCTCATCACTGTTCTTCACCTTAGGCCACTGATTTTCCTTGAGATACTGCAAGATTTTCAAGATCATCAGGTCCCCTTCCTGAGCTTTTTTCAAGGCTTCACTGGATACTCGTGTCACAGGTGATGCAGGTAATGCATGTTGTTCATGTTCCTCATCTGCGAGCGCTGTTGCAATGACTGCTGGACACAACCATGGCTCTCCCTCATCCCTCTTTACAGATAATGCTTCCACCACACTGGAAATTACCTCCGCTGAAGCTTCCTGGGTGCAGGTCTGCATATACTTCTCCATGTCCAGGGGCATCCTGGACAGCCCGTCCGCATCTGCATTCGTTTTTCCAGGTCTGTATTTTATTGTGAACCGGAAATCTGCTAACTCAGCTATCCACCTGTGTGTTATGGCATTTAACTTGGCCGTGGTGAGGACATAAGTCAGGGGGTTATTGTCAGTATATACTACAAATGAAGGGGCATAATATAGGTAATCCCTGAACCTCTCACAGATTGCCCATTTCATAGCTAAAAACTCTAATTTGCCAGAATGAAGATGGTAATTCTTTTCGGCAGCTGAAAGAGTTCTTGAGCCGTAAGCTATGGCTACTAACCTCCCTTCCTGTCTCTGATAGAGGATGGCCCCCAGCCCGTCCTGTGAAGCGTCACAATGAAGAACGAATGCAGCATCAAAGTCAGGATACCCAAGGACTGGCGGGCTAGAGAGGTAATCAATGAGTTGGCAGAGTACAGATTGGTGTTTGTCAGTCCATATGATTGGATGGTAAGAGGGAAGTTGATTTTGCTTCTTGCCGTTCTTTGCAGCCTTTTGCTTTGTTTTCAACTTTACAGCTCCTTCTTCCATTAGCTTCTCTGGGGACAGCAGGTTATATAATGGCTTTGCTATGGTTGAGAAATTGGGAATGTAGGGCCTGTAATATGAAATAAACCCCAGCACTTTTCTCAGCTCTCCGACTGTGGCTGGCCTCTTTTCTTTTAATGCTAGCACAGGTGCAGTTTCGGCCGGATCCATGGTGTGGCCCTCTTTTGAGACCATTTTCCCAAGAAACCTCACCTTGTTTTTGAACAGTTCACAATTTTTCGCTGTTAACTTTACCCCGTGCTGCTGATACCGTTGTAACACCTTACGAATATCCAGAAGATGATCATCAAAAGTTCTGCTATGCACTAAATTGTCATCCAGATACGGAAGGCAAACATCATCTCGTAACCCTGAGAGACACTCCTCCATGCTTCTCTGGAACTCTGAAGGAGCTGAAGACAGACCGAATGGTATCCTCACCCATTCATACAGACCCCAGGGTGTAATAAATGCAGTGAGGGGTTGACTGCTTTCTTCCAGGAAACCCTGGTGGTATGCCTTGCCTTGATCTAGTACAGAGAACCAAGCACTGCCTTGCAAACTGTTGAGCATATCTTGTATGCGCGGGATGGGGTGTCTGTCGGGGATGGACTTTTGGTTTAGCTCTCGATAGTCACAACAGAGACGCAACGTCCCGTCCTTTTTTCGCACACACACTATAGGTGAAGAGTAGTTGGATTTTGATTTCCGTATCCAACCCCGGTTTAACAAGTCCTCCAAATACTCCTTCACCTCCTTGTGTAAGGGCTTTGGTACAGAAGTGTATGTTCGTCGGACTGGGGTGTGATCAGACAACCTAATGCGTAGCTGCAGTGTTGGTATGCATCCCACATCATATTCATCTTTGGAGAATGCCCCACTTTCTTCTCTTAACATTTTTTTCACTTTCAGCTGCCGGGCTGGAGTTAAATGGGTAAGTAACACAGGGGGGTCCCATAGTTCCCTATTCTCTCCTTCTGTCTGCTCCCCAGCCTTTGAATCAGTCCTGGCTATGTGCTGGAGGTTGGGACTAACCTCAGATTCAGCCTCAATTTTTGCCGTTTTCTCCACCGGCCTTGCTTCTAATGGGTAAATGGCTTTAACCCGCTGAACCTGACCAAAAACAGTTCGGGGTGACAGAATGATATCCTTTTCTGTTCTGTTTGTTACAGGGATGGATATTCGTGACCATGTTCCTTTTTGAAGGCTAACAACTGTTTCCCCAACCTCCAGGGTATCTGGCCAAGAGGGACTTTCATTAGGAATGAAAAGAGCCTCCTGCTGGTAAGGGAAAGAAGAGGTCCTCACACCACATTTAATAACTTTGGTCAAGCCTGGTGGAATGGCAACCTTTTGACGCCCCAACCTCACTACTCCATCACTGCTCTGAGGGTCACTCATTTGGATTAATTTGGTCAGCTTCTCAGCACGTTTACTGTTGATGGAGAAAGCAGCACTCACAGCTTGTATTGTGGTTTGGGGTGGTTGCTCAGATCCCTTTTTCAACAGCACCTCGATGACATTATAGCCGATTATGGGTTCTTCTGCTACATTAGCCTCTGCAGTGACTAGCATGGGGGCCTTGAGCTCTAACGGGACTATGGTTTCTGTGCCTAGCTGGAATCTTACTTCAACCCAGCCTAAGAACGGGATGGCTGTCTGGTTGACTGCTTTACCCACAAGTGTGCCGGGCCCCAGGATTTCTTCTAGGCTTTGCACTTTTATGTGGGGAATATGTTCGGCCCTCCACCTCTCATTCAGGAGGCAGATTTGAGACCCAGTGTCCCATAATGCTTGGGTTGCCACGTCTTCAATATAACAACTCACCGTACATCTTTTTCCAATGAGGCTCAACAGCTCTGAGTGGTGTTTGGGTGAGATGTGGCTGATGTAAGTAGAACCTCGCCCAGTTACTACACTTAGCTGCTCTTCCGTAAATTTCTCACTGGATTCCATTAGCTCAGAGTCTTCGGTGGAGAGGTGAGTTATTGTGTTACTGGCAATACTGACTTTTCCCCCTGATTTTCTGGCCGTCCGGCATCCCTTGGAATAATGACCCTGCTGGCCACATTTGAAGCAGTGGTCACATGGTTCACCTGTGTTACTTTCCTGGCAGGCTGTGCACTCCTTCTTTGCATTGCGGGGGGGCATACGAAAAGGTTGTGATACACTTTGTACAGTCCTCCTTAATTCAGCCATCTCCTCTCTCAGCTCCCTAACTATTTCTATCCACTCAGCATCTCGGTGTGTTGCAACAGTTTTCTGACATTTAACATTTGTTTTAGCTGGTACCGGTTTGTCTACCACACATGCAGCCCCTACTGATGTGTCATGTGATGAAGCACCAGCTTCCATTTGCATTTCATTTACTTTCACCCCTTTACTACTTGTGTTTCTTCTTAATTTTTGTTGTCTCTCCCATTCAAAACTTGCTGCTTCGTTCATCTTGTCAATCAGAATTTCATCTGGAACATTTTGATCATCCAGACTACTCTTCAGCTGGAATTTGATGTGGTCGCTTAGTAATCCAGTACTCAGCGATCTCAAAAATTTCCTCTGTATTAGCTCTGGGCTGTATTGCTCATCTGAATCAACTTCTCTCGCAGCCACAAGCAGCCTTTCCTTCAGCTCAATTGCTCTGAACAGAAAATTCTGAGGAGATTCCCGAACATCTTGGGTGATATTAATTAATCGGTGGTACAGATCAGTTGAGCTATCTTCTTTAAAGTGGCCTCTCAAAATTGTCTTTAGTTGTGAGAGAGTCAACCCACTTTTGATTTCCAGCATATCTCTCAAACTCAAGCCAGGGCTAATTGCTTTCACTACTGCCTCTATGATTTCAGTTTCACTGTGTCCCTTTTTGAGGCCCACATTGATTTGATGCATGAGATTTGTGTATGATAATTTATCTTTTGCCCTCTCTCACCAATCTGGCCACAAATTCTGAACTCACGACGTATTGTCACTTCTGGTGGTTGTATTGGTACTCTTTGCTCAAGGAAGACATTTTGTTGTGGCTGTGACTGACTGTTTTCTTTTTTACTCACTTTATCACTCAGACGTTTCATTTCATTTTCCAAAAGCTTAGTAGCTGATTGAAAGTTAATCTGCAGTTCTGAGTATTGCTTTTGCAAGCACTGTAGTTCAGTCATGCCACCCTCCACACTCTCTTCCACTGTTTGAGTATCCCTATCTTTGTTTTTCAGATGACTGCACAAGGCTAACAACTCTGTGAGATATTGCTGTGCTACATCTTCCTCCTCCTCTTCAACACTTTTTTTCCAGAGCCTCACTCATCAGTCTTATTAATGCATGTCTCTTTCTTCCTTCATCTACAGGAATCTTCATGAAGAAGCATACCTCTCTCAGTTGGTCTAAATCCAGCCGGACTAGACTCTCTGCAATTTTGTCCTGCATCTGTTCTAGATCCATGATTTTTTTCCGATCGCGTCTTCCGATCGCGTCTCTCGCTCGCGCTTTAGCTCCGCCTGTTTTCCTCGCGCCGCTTCGGCTGTTGTTCCGCGATCTCTCCTGGCTGGCTCGCCAATATTTGTTGCACACTTAGTATACAAAGCTGTAGACAAGCGTGATGAAATGGAAATCAAGTGGTATTTATTAAAGCAGAAATAAACAAAACTTAACAGCGCGCACATCATCGTGCATCATCATTATCTTTTTTTCTTCTTCCCTCTAGGACCCGGCAACAACCCTCGGGCCCCAGCAACTCCTCCTTTTGCTGCCCAGTCGGCGCCTGATAATGCTATGCATTTTTAACCATCTCCAAAATGAAAGTAAATAAACAATTGTAAATAAAAGAACATTAAATTAAATAAAATAACAATTTAACAAAACAAAACATCTGTAGTTTCTTTTAAAGGGGGGGGGGGTTCACAAATTATAAGGATATTTCCTATGCTTCCCACATCATACTTTTGTTTAAAGCGAAGTAATTATTTAGTGCATAGTCAGAGAGTGATTATTCGGATGCAGCCTTCCAGTTACTTCAATCAGGAACAAGCTACTACAGTGATTATACTGAATATCAGCAGCCTTTTAACATTTAATTACCAAAAGTCTGTTTTGGGGGGAAAATTTGCAGGACATTTATGATTGTGTCATGAGTTTTTAAGTACATGAACAAGAAATAACCTAGTTGTCCAACAGTATATAAAGACATGGCAAAATTGTGCCATAAGGTTATAAAATAACAAGCACATTTATACCATCAGGACTTCCAGAGTGTTGTGGACGGCAGTGCTGGTGAGTGACACTGACAGAGCCCCAGTGCATTTCCCAAAACCACAGGAAAGGTCAAAGAGCTCATGCCACAAAGACACTGATCTAAACTGAAGCCCCACAAGGTATACCGCAGGTGCACGTCGTTTCCGATTTTCCACTCAACACTACCTTTATGTAGGATGACCCACACATTAGTCCTTTTTTCTATGTCTCGCTCCATCTCTCTTTAACTAGAACTTTTGAAAGTCCCTAGGTACTGGGAAGACAGTTTTCTAAAGGTTCAATAATTTGAGAGCAGCTTGTCATTGGCAATTGAGCAAAGTGTTGTTTCAATGTAAAAATCATTCTTGAGACAATTATTTTTAAATTTCTAGGGAGTATCTGTCAGTGTTGAGGTTAAATTTCTCAGATATCTTGTCAAAATGTATTAAATGACTCACTGTGAAATCAAAGTAAAAGTGTCTCCTGTACCCTCTAAGCTAAATCAATTCCTTTGAGGCAATTTTTTATAAATTTGATTCATAAGATGAGGTGTTTCTAAATTTTACCATGCAGACAGTGAATGTAGGTGAAGCTTTAAAAGACAAGAAAGAGTCACTGCTATAGGCCCTGTTTACACCTGGTATTAAGATGCGTTTTGGTCAATCGGATCACAAGATGAGAGAGATACATACCTGCTTATACCTGGTATTTTAATCTGTCTCTTTTGTCCACTTTCAACTACTTCTGTCCTGATTTCTTTGAGGGGAGGGTCTATGGGAGGGTAAATATATGGGGTTTTTTTTTCAGATCTTTCAATCTAATGGACAAAATCTTTTTACCTATGAAAGACAATGAAAAAACTAAAAAATAAAAAAGCGCGCTTCCCATAATGTTTATGCATTAGGTGGAGAGTAGATGGTCTTTTGTGACTGTTTGAACACATTCGACCATATGAGCGTTTACACTGAAAGCAATCGGGTCGAATGCATTTTCAGCTTTCTCTGGAAGTGGTAGAAAGTGGACGAGCTCAAAACGTTTCAGACCACATTTACACCTGTATTTAGTGTCGTCCACTTGTGATCCGATCGATCAAAATGTATCTTAATACCAGGAGTACAGGGCCATATTATGTTGATATCTCACATTTACTGTTACTCTGAGGTGGAAACAGGGTGCAGTGTCACACAAAAGGGATGATACAGAGATAAACCATTATTGAAAGGAAGGATACAGAGATAAACCAATCCGGTTGTTAAGTCTGACGTCACGTGGCAGCGCTTCCGGGTCCTAACGCTCTATCTCATACCACAAGAAAACAACAAATGGTGCTCATATACATACACGATGTGGTGTAATACTACAAAAAATATATAATTATAACCTTTATCTCCATACCAAAATTCCAGATGGCCAGACAATGATTCATCTTTTATAAATGATTAAAATATTAATATATGTGACGCTGTGAGCACGGAGACTGTTGTGTAGACTGCAAGTATTTAAAATGTTTAACTTTTTAAAATGATTGATGTTTAATATGAATAAATAGCACTCATAAACGGCCGTCGATGGCATTCTCAAGTGAAACGAGTCGAGGCTTGGACCCGGAAACGGCGTTCTTTACGTCACGACTTAACAAGCGGATAATAATTGTCTGGTCATGTGACCTCAACATGGCACATACAGACATTCATTGTTTGGGAAGCATGGCTGAATCAAAAAATTAACCATTTTTTCCTAATTCCATTTAGAGTGGCTATAGAAATTACACGCTTCACCTTTAATAAAAACAAAACAAAACAAAAATATTAAAATAAATATTATAATATTAAATGCATAAATAATACTGATATTTTAATAAATAATATTTTTAATACAATATAAAAATATATTTACAGAAAAAGGGGATGGAATCTGACAAATTGTCAATGTGCCAATTAAATCAAATGAATGAATGAAATCATTCTCTTCTCTTCTATAATGTCAGATAATCTGTCATTCACATGAGATCAACCAATAACAAACCACAACGATCCAATCAATTCCCCATGGAAAAAATCAAATTCCACCCTAGATTTTTTCTTGTTCAAGAAGCTGTTTCACTCGGATATACATCACAATAGGATATAAAAGGCTAATTTCATGCCAACTTAAAGACAAAAAGTACTCTAAAAATGCTGGGTTGTTTCAACCCATGTCTGTGTCCAATATGGACAAACTCTACCTTTGGTTTCAATCTTTAAATTAAATTCTTAAACCCAACGGTTGGGTTTGTCCATATTTGACCAAAACATGGGTTGAAACAACTCAGTATTTTTAAAAGTGTATAGACTCTTTAAATATTTACAAGAAATATGAAGGGTGTTTATGAAGACTAATAAAAATATTTTTTTTATTTATGTCATGCATCGTGGATTATTCTTACACTGTAAAAAATGATCGTGATTTTAACAGTAACAATGTAAAAATGCTGTGGTGAAAAACTGTTTCCATATATACAATGAATAACTGTAATAGATCTAACTGTACATTTAATGTCATTTTACAGTAAAATAACATTAAATTTATAGTTTTGGAAGTAAAAAAGAACAAGTCATTGTATAATTTACAGTAATAAAAAAAAAAAAAAATGTAAATAGACATTCCCAGAATTCCCTGCGTGACACTTCAAATTTGATGTATTTTCATTTAAATTACTATGTTCTTGTTTTTTTTTTTCTAATCAGTTATGTACATTAGGGTTTTATGTTACATGTTAATGTTGTTAAATTAATGTTTATTGCATTTTTTATATTTCATGCATGTTACCATGATGGTGTTTAGTGTTTGTGTGAATGACAATGTATGCACCTTCTATATATTAGTATTGTTCTTCTCAGCTTGTGAAAAAGCAGCTTGTGATGAGCTTTGATTCATCATGTGACTCTCTTCACCGCTGTGTTTGGTGGTTGTCAGTTTATTATAAAAACAGATATTCGTTCTTCGATAGATAGTAAATTAACATTATAGGCATATCAGTTAATGAAATGCAGTATTTTACTGTAAATTTAAGTTAAATCTGTAAAACCAAAAATGTTACTACCGTATTTTTTTACGGTAAATTTAATGGATTTTTTTTTTTTTTTTTTTACAGTGTATACTTAATTTCTGTTCCAACATCCAACCAAAAAACTAAGGGAAAAGCACCCCCAGGCAAATGGATCGTATCAGTATTCACCGTCTGTGGGTGAATAGGACTCATCTTCATTCGGTCTCTGAGAGAGCTCATTGTCCTGTTGATCCTCAGATCAGCTCCCCTGTGCTGGTTTGGAGTCAGTCAGAGTCTCACTATTGCTTTAGTTTAGGTCATAACTGTCTCCTGCCGACAGGACTGACAGCGGCCCGAAATAGAAACAGGTTCTGGAGATTCTGCCGTCAATTGGGCAGAAAATAGGGGATGACAGTGGAGCCTGCCCTGCCTGCTGAAATAGATCGGCTCCCCGATGGCTTTAATGTCATTATTACCTCTCAAATGCACTGTGCAAAATGCATCAGCTGGCTTAGAAACGCCACAGCGCGTTACAGAGCAGGTAGTACATGTATACGGCAGGGTGATGGCTTTGACAGGCGAGTCCAGGGAGGCAGATGGCTCTGTGCTGGCTGCTTCTGCTGTATTAGATTCTGGCCTTTGCTTGCTTTCTCTCTCTCTCACCTTAATGGACACAACCTTTGCTCCTCCTAACTGTCTAGCGCCAGAAGTGCCAAGGATATTCTGCAGATTGTAGATTGCTGAAAAAAGGGGCCATGAAACACAGATCACTGTAAATTCACAGTATCACAAAGATCAACCAGATAAAAGTTGAAGTGGTCTATACGGTCCGTGGGTCATGTGATCATCAGTATGATGTTCTGTTTAGAATGACTGTACTGAACTATACCTCCGTTCCAAATTTCGGCAAGGTTAAATTTTTAGCATCATTACACTTCAGTGTCACATGATCCTTCAGAATTCATTCTATGCTGATTTGGTGCTCAGGAAACATTTCTTATTATTATGTTGAAAACTGTTGTGCTGTTTGAATAGAAAGTTATCTAGAAATCATTTGTAACATTATTAATGTTAACTGTCACTTTTGATACTGACCCCAAACTTTTGGATGGTAGTATCAATTCACATACACTCATATGATTAGGCAGAGTCAAGAAGTATTAACCTTAAACTGTTGCTATTGTTATTAAAATGGATTGACTTGACCCCAAACAAAACATGAGGGTTGAGTTTTTTGGGAAAGAGGGTCAAATAGAGCAGCTCCTGTAAGTCAGATCAAAGTGAAGTCACACTAGCTAAGGGGCCTTGAGTCTCAGCGAGAGGTTGATGGGCTCCTCAGGACCTGTGAATGTGAAACTGGCAGGAAAGGAAGTCCATGGAGTGCATTGGTGTGATACACTCTCTCCATCAAGGGGAAAAGAGCTTTTCACAGAAGGGAGCTGGCGGGGGGGCAT
The DNA here is from genome assembly GCF_024489055.1 of Chanodichthys erythropterus. NCBI lineage: Eukaryota > Metazoa > Chordata > Actinopteri > Cypriniformes > Xenocyprididae > Chanodichthys > Chanodichthys erythropterus. The sequence continues at coordinate 24,650,993 of NC_090236.1, read as the reverse complement.
CAAAAGAGTTGATGCTTAGCAGATCTCCTCTATCCAGGACAAAGATATTTGAATCGTCTTAATCAAATGGAGATGTTTATACATTTTTTCATGGTAATAACCATTTAAAGGGATAGTTCACCCAAAAATGAAAATTTGATGTTTATCTGCTTCCCCCCAGGGCATCCAAGATGTAGAGGACTTTTTTTCTTCAGTCGAACGCAAATTATGATTTTTAACTGCAACCGCTGCCGTCTGTCAGTCAAATAATAGCAGTGATTGGGAACTTGAACAATAAGAGTAAAAAAAACTTCCATAGACAAATCCAAATTAAACCCTGCGGCTCGTGACGGCACATTGATGTCCTAGGACACGAAACGATCGGTTTGTGCGAGAAACCGAACAGTATTTATATAATTTTTTACCTCTAATACACCACTATGTCCAACTTCGTTCAGCTTCCGGCTAGTAAGGTCTGATCGCGCTCTCACAATGGAAGTGATGTCTCGCGCTCATTGAAGTATATGGGCGAGACATCACTTCCGTCACCAGGGCGCGTTTTTTGACCTCACTAACAGGAAGCTGAACGCAGTTGGACATAGTGGTGTATTAGAGGTAAAAATTATATAAATAATGTTCGGTTTCTCGCACAAACCAATCGTTTCGTGTCTTAGGACATTAATGTGTCGTCACGAGCCACAGGTTTTAATTTTGATTTGTCTAAGCAAGTTTTATTTACTGTTATAGTTGAAGTTCCCATCTACTGCTATTATTCGACTGACAGAGTGCAGCGGTTGCAGTTAAAAATCATAATTTGCGTTCGACTGAAGAAAAAAAGTCACCTACATCTTGGATGCACTGGGGGTAAGCAGATAAACATCAAATTTTCATTTTTGGGTGAACTATCCCTTTAAGGCAACATATTAGGACATTGGGATCCACCAATGGTGTGAGTTTGATGACTAATGGCAGGGCGAGTGTTTGGGGAAGTCTGAAAACTTTTTTTTTTTTTTAAACATTTTTTTGCAATTCCATTTGGTGGCACTAGTAGCACCATATAGGCCACGTACACACTGCAGCTAAATTCGGTTGTCAGTTAATCTTTTAGTGCTTCATGTTCTGTACACACACAGTTCTGTAAAATATGGGAGTGACAACCACATTCTACAATCAAATTAAAGGGATAGGTCACCCAAAAATTTAAATTTTGATGTTTATCTGCTTACCTCCAGGGCATCCAAGATGTAGGTGACTTTATTTCTTCAGTAGAGCACAAATGATGATTTTTAACTCCAACCGTTGCCGTCTGTCAGTCTTATAATGCGAATCAATGGCAACACCATAAGAGTCAAAAAACATGCACAGACAAATCAAAATTCAATCCTGCGGCTCATGAAGACACATTGATGTCCTAAGACATGATCGGTTTGTGCGAGAAACCGAACATTATTTATATAATTTACCTCTAAAACACCACTATTTCCAACTGCTCTGCACATCCGGTTAGTGAGGTCAGAAAGAGCGTTCTGGTGACGGAAGTGATCTCTTGCACTTTGCTTCAATGAGTACAAGAGATCACTTCTGTTATCAGAGCGTGATCAGAGCTAGTGGTGTAGAGGACATAGTGGTGCTTTAGAGGTAAAAAATTATATAAATACTGTTCGGTTTCTCGCACAAACCGATCGTGTCTTAGGACATCAATGTGTCGTCACGAGCCGCAGGGTTTAATGTGGATTTGTCTGTGCATGTTTTTTTGACTCTTATAGATGGTGTTGCCATTGACATGCATTATACGACAGACAGACAGCAACGGTTGGAGTTAAAAATCATCATTTGTGTTCTACTGAAGAAACAAAGTCACCTACATCTTGGATGCGCTGGGGGTAAGATTTTCACTTTTGGGTGAACTATCCCTTTAACTCCTGAAAAATACAAGTAGTGACAGACACATTTACAGAAATTGCAGTGCAGTTGCTATGCAGTGTGTACGGAACCAAACTGAACAACTAGTTGTTAATGACGTTTTTTAACTCATGACGTTTCCACTCATTATAAGTGTATTTGGGCTCGTTGTTTAAGCTCGTCTCATAAAGCGAACGGGTTTATGGAGCTATTAAAGTGAGCAGACATGAATCGCGATATTTTGGTCTTATTTTCAGCATAAAGCATTTGGATTTATTTCGGTTTATTATGGGCTTATTCTTGTTCGCTGATTTTTCTAGCAAGATCTGGCAACACAAATGTGTCAAGGCTCATGCTGTTCCTGTGATTCACTGCGCATACAGAAGAGAGACATATCTCTGATGAACGTTAAAAAACGTCATTAACAACTAGTTGTTCAGTTCGGTTCTGTACACTCCGCATAGAATTTCTGTAAATGCAGTTGTCACTACCTGTATTTTTTGGGAGTTAATACGGTTGTGGAATGCAGTTGTCATTCCTGTATTTTACTGAAGTGTGTGTGTACAGAACGCGATTAAGCACTAAGAGGTGAACTGACAACCGAATTTAGCTGCCGTGTGTATGTGGCCATAGAGTTGTTATGAAACAGAAGTAGAGACAGATCTTTTCTTTCATATATTAAAGAAAAAAAAAACTGGATGGATGGATGGATGGGTGGATGAATGGATTCAGTTGCACAGTTTACCTCATAGGGCCCTATTTTAACGAACTAAACGCAAAGTGTAAAGCGCACGGCGCAGGTGCACTCAGGGCGTGTCCAAATCCACTTTTGCTATTTTAATGACGGAAAAACGGTCCATGCGCCGGGCCGCATTTTTTAAATGGGTTGTCCCTATTCTCTTAATGAGTAATGGGCATAACGTTCAATAAACCAATCAGAGTGTCATCTCCCATTCCCTTTAAGAGCGAGATGTGCTCGCGCAATGGCGGATTGCTATTTACATGGCGGAATTTGCTGGCGGAAAAGCTGAACGCTTTTCAAGCGAAGAAACTGATCTGCTTGTGCGCAAAGTTAAAGCGGGTTTGCAAATGCAGGCTTTCAAATAGCTCCGTGCAATGAGTCAGTTAATATATATGTGTGTGTATTGGCACAATTGTTCAATTAATTAGCCAATTTCGTTCATCATTATAAGTAGTAATAGGCTGATTTGAAAATAGGTAGCCTAATTCTAATACACGCAATGACTATTTATCATTACATTTTTATATTTATGTAGCCTACACAATAATATTCTTTTACACTGTAATTCTTTTGTTTTTAACATTTGGCATGTTTGTGTGATGCGCATCCCTGTGTGTAATAAGCAAAGTCAACGCGCACTGTGGACGCGCCCAGAGGCGCAGTTTCTACCAACGCGCTCTAACAAAAAATATTGCGCCATTGACTTTAGACTTTAGACTCAAGTTGGTCTATGGCACAGTCTATTTTCAGCTCCTTAAAATAGCAATGAACACACCTCTTTTTTAGACCAGCACGCCCATGGGGGACGTGGCGCTGAACGGGAAAACGCGAACGGCGCCGGACGCAAACTAGCGAACACACTTGCGCTGCGCCTTGCATCGCATTGCGCTGGGTGTATTATAGGGCCCCTAGAGTTGAATGACAATAAAAGCTGATTTGAGTTTAGCAAGCTTCAAGTGTGAATGGTTTTCACTCAGGAAGGTTCTTCCCACCTCGCTTAGTGCTTATAAAAAGCATTATATGTGGGATCATGCCTCTCTTGTCTACAGAACTATGTAAGAAGATAAACATATCCCCCTCTTGCGTGTAGGATTTTCGTGTTGGACTGGGAAGAACCTACTTAGAATTCATGCAGACTGCGAGTGTGGCGCTCCCCTAAATCCACTTTGACAATCCATGAAAATGTGATTTGCAGGCTAAGTCAAATCCTGAATTATTAGCTCGTCCAGTCTGGAATGATGAAGGGAGTGCAAATCATAAGATGAATAATTGATTTTTTTTTCTTTTCCCTTTTTTTGCTTTTAAGCTTGTGGGAGGAAAAAATCCCAATTTTTTGGTGTTAAATATGCATTGTGGATATCTTTTATGGCAGCATTTGGGATAAATGAGTGAGTGGGACAATAAACAAATGGAACACAAGGAGTTCAAGACCCGCTGGCCGTAGTCTGAACTCTAGAGGATGTTACACGTGTGTTTCGGTTCCACGGCCCATCACATGCCAGCACTGGCTTACACTCATTCCAGACAATGCCAGCTCTAGTTAGGAATCTCACAGGGCACAGACAACATTTTTACTCCTTTCGTGTTGTTTTTTCATGTCGACTTGTCTCTCTTGCTCAGGCTGGATCTCTGGTTATGTCTAACAGCTCTGTCGGCTAAATGTGGATGCCAATCAAGCGGACACTCTCTGTGAGTGAAATGAGCCAAGCCTAAAAAAAAATGAGGGCAAGGCCACTGTTGTTTTTATAAACAAGATTTCATTAGGATTCAGGCTGTAAAATTGGGATGAAAGCAAAGTTTGCTGTAAGACCCTTTTCCACATCATATTGATCCGGCTTTATTGACCACATGACTCTCAGTGGTACTACATTTACACAGTCTTGTCAAAATCAACTGTTTTGACTCTTATTGACACTATTTCTAGCAGCGGGTTTACAGAGAGGCTAAACTGCGGAAGGAAAAAAGAGCCCTCCAACTCTCCACTTTCCTGAAAGCTTTATCTAATGATCTTTCTCTCCCAAACACACAACTCTCAATCAATATGTTTGTCTGGACTGACAAGAGAGAGCCCACACCAAGTGCGACAGTTTAGAGTCAAATGGCTCAAAGAGCTCAAGGTCTCTTTACCATGGCTAACACCTGGGCACACACAGGCATTCATTCTCTGTAGTGTATGGGCTCTATTGCTCGCTGTGTCATCATCAGGCCAAGGCAGTTCTGCCCAGAGTTACACAATGTCAAAGAACTCACTGTGGTAGATGACACTGACCTTCTATTTCTGAATGATATACGAGCACATGCAATATCAAGCACTGCTCTGTCTTTTATATTCAGCAATTAAAGTTCTGACAGAACATACAAGAGGTGGTCTTGGCTTCATCTTAGTGGTTAACTGATAAAATGTATACTATAATACTTAATACTATAACTATCTACAGACACCTACCTGTGAATAGTTAAGGCTTTGAATTGGGAAGGATACAATGGGGCTAAAGGAAAAATGTGCTTTTCACTACTCCCTGTATGATTGCAGAAGAAATATGTTTTTACTGAACATTGATGGAGCAACAGAAAAAACTGGTTTGATTTGTTTAAAAATCTTATAAATCTTTGAGGTGGCAAGGTGGGCCTTTTACCCCGAACATACCTGGGCTAATAAAAGGCTCACCAGTGACCAGCATGGGGCAAAAGGCTAAATACTTTAGCTAAAGTAATATGTTTTGAATAATATCTAAGTTGATACTTATTGAAAAATAGATTTTTATAAAGTTTTTCTTTCTTCCATTAAAAAAAAAAAAAAAAATCACGTCCACACAAGCACGGTTTAAAAAAAAAATCTCTGTCCACATGAAAATGCAAAAACACGCTAAACACTGTCAAAAACCATGTTGGCCAATCGGAAAAAAGATTATTACCGGTTGCGGTAGGCTTGTTATTTTTGGCATTGTCATTTTATAAGCATTTTATTTATTAAGCATTACATATTTATTATTATTAATTCCATAAACCAGAACAATACAATGAGACATATTCATTCAAAGTAAAAAAAACAAACATTCTCATAAGCAGTGACCTGCGTAGTATTGCATTCTGACGCCTCTGTTCCGCAATATAATGGGAGAACTGCATGTATGTGTACATGTTATAAGCCCTGTTAGCAGCAATATTTTAGCTACATCCTTCATTGCACAGACTCGCCTCACATAAACAAAGGAGATAGTGGTGCAAAATCTGACATCAAACAAAGGAGATAACAGTGATGTCACTGGCCAAAATCTCCGTTTCACCGTCTACACGACAATGCTGTAACTGGAGTTTCTAAAAATCTTCACCCTGGCTGGAGTTTTTTTAAAAAGTTCGGTTTCAGTTACTGAATACTGCATTTGCATGTGGATGAACGGCCAAACCGCATAGAAAAAGCTGTGGTTTTGAAAATACCCAAGTTCGTGTGGACAGGGCCTAAATCTACAACATTTTAAAAAACATTAAATATTACATAAAATTAGCACAGATTCAACTTTGTATTGCTGTCCACGATCGCTTCAAGGATCAGCCAAATTTTCATGTGCAATAATGCTTGGTGAATTTTTGTGTAAAGTCTACTATTTATAGTACAATAGTTGTCACAAGGCCAACCCAGCAAACAAGAAACTCAAACATTCTTTAAAGGTCCACTCGAAGAACAAATAAAAGTTATTGCAATAAAAGTTCTTAATAGAACATTTTTCACAAAGGACATTATTAGGATTGATAATCATTCTTGAAATGTTCTGTAAAGGTTCTCTCAGGCCCCGTTTACACTAGTGCATTTTCGTTTTAAAACGCACAAGTTTTGCTACAGTTACACCTGTCGTTTACACTACGCCGGCGTTTTCGAAACTCGAAAACTGAGAATTTTGAAAACGCTGCAGATCACGTTTTAGTTTGAAAACGCCAGAGTTGCATTTTAGTGTAAATGTACCAAAACAGGGACTTTTAAAAACAATGGTGTGGCTGTCCCCTTACGCTCTGCGTGTCCTTGATGACCGTGTAAACGATAACATGGAGAATGAACATTTTTAGCAGCCATTTTGCAGTTAAACTCAGCACTTTTTTAATACTGCAGCTGCCTACATGCGCAAGAGGCAACTGTTTACACTTGTACGTGCATGCCCAGTGTGCATGAACAGTCATGTGACATGCGTTTTCAGCTGCGTAGTGTAGATGGAGATCGTTTCTGAAACACTGTTGAAGCGCCAATGTAGACAAGGATCGTTTTCATTTTAAAACGCCGTTTTAAAACGAAAACACACTAGTGTAAACGGGGCCTCAAAGTTAAAAATAAAACATTCTTGCAAAAACATTAAAGGTACACTATGTAATGTTGTTGTTGTTGTTGTATACATACGTCACTCATCCGTGGTTGTCTCGTCATATCCGTAAATAGAGAAAAGTTGCTCTGGCTACTTTGACGCCTGTGTTGTGAGAGTGGCATAGGTTAGTTGTCATAACAAGCGAAAAAGGTTGACATGGAGCACACTAAATCTTGAACCTACGGAGAATCACCATGTTTTTTTTTTGTTTGTTTGTTTTTTTGTTTGTCTGGCAAAAAGAGAATGTGACATAAATTGAGAATTAACACTGGTTTGGCTTTTCGGAGAAGGTGAGAACTGAGGGATTTGAAATGTAAAAGTGATGCATGATGAGATGCCGTTTTTATTACTCAACAGGTGAGTAAGGTAATTTATTGAACAGATAAACTGCCATATGTAGCTCTCTAACAGGGTTCATTGTAAAGCATTATCTATTGTGAAGGGTCCTTTCATTATGGTTGCATGGTATGCTCTGAGCTGGAATTTTTATACATATATATATATATAAATTAGGATTGATAAATTCTCAAAACATTCTGATTGTCTCTAAGTTACAAATAATGTTTATTTACAATAACGTTAAAACATTTTCCATATAGAGCGTTATTAAGAGTGATAAACATTCTTAAAACAAAGTTATAAATAAAATGTTTTTGTAATAATGTCAATAGAACAATTTACATATAGTACACTATTACGACATTCTCAAATCACTAACAATGTTCTTCCTTCCAAACTACAATTCTGTCATATTTTAACTGTTGAATAAACCAGTAAACAGGGGTGTTTTTCAAAAACATTATCAGATTGACAGCAATGAATTTATACAATTATGTCTTTTCTGAATGTTGCTGAAGAGCTATTAAAACCCCACAGGCCTAATATATTTTAAATATAACTATGCTGTTGTTTTTACTTTAGATTTGATTTTATATTTGTAAAAAGGTATTCTTAAATCAACAGAAGTGTAACAACTTACCTTATTTGTTTGAAAACAAATTCAAGAGGTACATTATTGTTTATTGATATACACTTTAAAAGAGTTATAGTAAATATTCATTGAAGTAAAATGTGACTAGTCCCCTCTATTCAGAAGAAATGACCAATATAATATGACAGTAACAAAAGCACACAAAATAAAGATGAAATTATTGTTTAAATAATGTATCTTCATGAAGACAGATGCAACAGTCCTGTACAGTTCCTGACAAGCGGCTCCTCAAAGGTGGCTGACAGCGAGTGTTTCTCACCATTTTTCACATCCATTTTTATTTCTTCCTCCCTCTCTGTCTCCTTGCCCCGCAAGCCTCCCACAGCTTGTTAAATCACAACATGTCACGCTGCTTGATTGCAACAGTCAAGATCTAACATATGCCACCTGTGGGTGTGCTTTAAAGCCTCTAAATTATATTAAACCTATAAAAAAAGATCAGCTATCACAGGCCCGTGATGGACTGGAATAATTACGGCAGGTCTCACTTTGACTGTAAAGCTCATGCAAGACAAAGAGGTAGAAAGGAAGAATGACCGAATAAAATCCTGTGTGTACCCCAAGGAGACAGCATTTGTGATTCAGTGCTCCAGACCCCCATCAGGAGACAGAAGCATCTCGTCATGCAACCATAAACAATGGCTATTATATATCACACAAGCCATTATATCATAAAATATGTCTAAATACTGAAATGAATGTGTTGGACTTCCTAAACCAAGCTCGGTGTACAGGTCAATTCAGGCTAATTATGACTAATTAATTTTAGTTTGGTTTAGGTGTGTTTTATTTAGATTAATCTCACTGAATATGAGTAGGTAGCATCTCTTGAACAAGCACTCACTGTGCACAGCAGTAATTTTAGTTACAAAACACAGCGCTCTCTGAGATGTGACTGTTCTAGTGGTGACATGATTTAAGGGTCAGCTCAGCTAATTAACTCTCAAGCCACAGATTTCATTACCCACAGTGCTGCTGGACTGATCAGTGTCTCACTCTCACACCTATAGGCTGGGTTGCGTTGTGGAGGTGTGCTGGTCAATGGCTAATGAAAAGATGATACAAGTATATCTGGCAGGCAACAGAGTGAGATGAACCTGTTTATGTTAAGTGTGGCTTATCTCAGATTTCAGATTTTCAAAAATTTGCTCATTCTTCACCACTCCTGCCTTGCACAGTACTTCTATTAACTAAATCAAATCAATATTTGGTGTGACCACCCTTTGCGTTTAAAAACGTTTTGTGTTTGCGTTTTTCAGGTCAGTTTCTTCAAGCGTCTTGGAGACACAACCACAGTATGGCTCAGTTTCATCTATTTCTTCATGTAATCACAGATGAATTCTATGATGGTGAGATCACATCTCCGTGTGGAACACCGGCTGTTTTCAGACTCCTTGTGCGTTCAAAAATCTCACTGGATTATTACAACTAATGGCAAAATGAATGTTTGGAAATGTGAACCGATCTTTTCTACTGACACTACAAGCGTGGTACCGTGATAGGCTGCCACCTGCGCAATAAGTCCTGTAACACAGTTCGTAAGTATGGGAAGGAGGAGGCGGGAACCGACGAACGTTCAACAAAACTGTAATACCAAAATAAACAAAGAATAAACAAAAGTAATGCTGGCAGACCCTCACAGATGTCTGCCGGCCACATGAACATAACCAAACATCTAATAATATCCAGGCCTGGTCCTCTCTCGTCCTTCACTGTTGTCGCTCCTCCTTTTACGCTTCTGGAGCTCCTCCGTGAGAGACTCAAGGCCGGTGCGTCTCGCAGGTGAAGCTCATTATCTCTCACCGGCCTCGCGCCGTTCCTTCATGGCTCTTACCCACCCTGCTCGCCACAAGTCCATTCGTAAAATTTCCTCACTACTAAATATTCCAAGGTCAACTGTTAGTGGTATCATAACAGAAGCAATTGGAAACAACAGCAACTCAGCCACAAAATGGTAGGCCAATTAAAATCACAGAGTCAATAGCTATAGACCTCCAAACTTCATATGGCTTTCGGATTAGCTCAAGAACAGTGCGTAGAGAGCTTCATGGAATGGGTTTCCATGGCCGAGCAGCTGCATACAAGCCTTACATCATGAAGTGCAATGCAAAGCATTGGATGCAGTGATGTAAAGCACACCACCACTGGACTCTAGATTAGTGGAGACGTGTTCTCTGGAGTGAAGAATCACGCTTCTCTGTCTGGCAATCCGATTGACGAGTTTGGGTTTGCCGGTTGCCAGGAGAACGGTACTTGCCTGACTGCATTGTGCCAAGTGTAAAGTTTGGTAGAGCGGGATTATGGTGTGGGGTTGTTTTCAGGGGTTGAGCTTGACCCCTTAGTTCCAGTGAAAGGAACTCTCAATGCTTCAGCATACCAAGACATTTTGGACAATTTCATGCTCCCAAATTGTGGGAACAGTTTGGGGATGGACCCTTCCTGTTCCAACATGACTACGCACCAGTGCACAAAGCAATGTCCATAAAGACATGGATGAGCAAGTTTGGTGTGGAGGAACTTGACAGGCCTGCACAGAGTCCTGACCTCAACCCGATGGAACACCTTTGGGATGAATTAGAGCGGAGACTGCGAGCCAGGCCTTCTTGTCCAAAATCGCTGCCTGACCTCACAATATATATATATACATATATATATACATACACTATATCGCCAAAAGTTTTGGGACTCCTGCCTGTACGTGCACATGAACTATATATATATATATTTTTTTTTTCTTATATTTTCTTATATATATTATATATTATTTTTCTTAAAGAAGCCGTTTTGTTCTGAATTTTTTTTTTTTTTACAGTGTTTGTACATATTTCTTTTTCTCTCTGTTTGCATCATAATAAAGACCAAAAAAGAAAAGAAAAGAAGAAAAAAGTCTTTTCAGACAGACTAAGTCAACCCAGCTCACCACAAATTGGTGTTGTTGAAAGAAAGCTTGTATTGTTGTAGGTGCTTATCAAAGAAAGTCAGGGGAGAGTGCTGTGTTACAGTCATGGCCTGGTCAGACCGAAACACTTGTCATTTAGCTGATGCTTTCATCTGAAGTAACTTGCAGTAAACTAATTGCAGGGACAGTCCCCTTGGAGGAACCTGGGGTTAAGTGCCTCGCTCAGAGGCACAACGGTGATACAGCAGGATTGTAATCTCAGTAATGGTTTGATTCCTAAGTCACCCTTATTTCAGACTAAACCTGTAACCCTGGTGATAGCAAGCCAGAACCTTAACCATGAGATCACTCCACTTGAATTGCATTTTTACCCTCGAAACAGTTTGCCAAATCAGTGCAGAATTTAAAGATTGTGTTTTTGATAAATATCAGTTAGTATGCACCAAAAAGACATGAAGATAAATGAGTTTTCTATTATTTGCATAATAAAGACACTGGTCTTAAAATGCAAATGTGTCTTTTATCTCCCGGTAGTAACAAATCTCACAATTAATACATCTAAGTTTCAGATAATCCTTCTATCGCAGCATTACTCTCCTCCCTTGTTCTTAAGAATTAAAGTACAGCAAGTCAAATCTTTAAAACAATCAAACAAAAAGGATTTGTCACCATATCATGTGTACAAGAAGTCTTATTTAAGCCAATTGCTGGCATAATATACCTTGTTTATACGGTCCTTGAATAAACCAGTTAATCACTTTGGTTTTTTCTTTATAAAGACGAAATTAAATCTAGGGGGATGTTTGTAGCTGATGATTAAAATTTAGGTATGCATCAGCGCTTTAGTCAAACATGTGGTTAACGCCTCCAGACGTCTGTGCTACCTGTTTTCAGATTCAAATTCGTCTCTCCCAGTCGGCCAAAAAAACTCCTGAGCACACCAGAAAGTGAAAGAGCATCATCTGTTCCTCACTTAGATCATCTGTTATTCAAATCTACATGTGCGCTCTGTCACCTACAGTATGAGCCAGATCCAGCATTAATGGACACTGCAGTCTGTTGTGGGATATTCAATATTCAAATGATGCCGAGGTCATGGGGTCCAACTCATTACGAGTAATGAGAAAAGCACATTTGCATTGCGTGTATAGAATGTGACTCTGTCAACGAAAGCGCTGCGTTTTGGGCCTGTCCGTAAAGGGCTGAACAGTACATAATGAACAGCTGTCAGGTATGTCTGTAATGGTATTGTTGCTATAATTGCAGTGACATTATGTAATTCAATCATGGAAGCGAGATTAAGCATTCAAGCCTAACGGAATCTTGTATAAGAGAAAAGTTTTGAGAGCATTATTTCATATGAGGCATTGTGGAAAAATATGAAAATGGTGTTTTTTTTTTGTTTTTAATTTGCCACCTGTGAAATTTACTCTCAGTGAGTCACCTTCATGTGGTATTTGCATTTAATATATTACACGTCTCTACGGAGAAAGTGCTCTTATTCAAAAAGTCAACAGTTTCTTTACCCCAAAGGTTCAAATCTGAAATATAGTGAACTACCGTGGAGGACTCATAAAAATAAATAACCTTACTTATTCCTAAAACGATTTTGCTTAGCTTTTTATAATGTTAACATGTTTTCATATAAGCTGCAGTCTGTATGTTTTGCCTCTTTGTCGCCATCTCTGATTGAAACCTGCAATTGCAGTTATTTGCGGAATTATCATCTTTACTTGAGCTGTGTTGTCAACTTTTGTTCTGACCAACTGAGAAAAAAAGCATTACAATAAATCGCGTTACCAATGGTGATTAAATCTAATGATCGCTTAGCTCGGATCAGGTCAAACCATGAAACTTATTATTATTGCTATACTTTGTTCTCAAATTGTTAATGTTAACAACATCAGCATTGCTTGACTATGAGTATTTAATGTGGATTAGCGTTACCTGTAGATTTCAATTTCTGTAGCCACTCCACAGTCAGAAGTTTTTTGCTTTTTGACCACGGCTGAATCTCCAGTTGGCACTGATGATTGTCATTTGGACCTTTCTGGATTACAATCCGCCATCAAAATGATAAGTTTAATTAATGCAGATGCTGTGAGAAAAGGCTATAAATGATCCGCCACCTGCAGCATCCTCACATGCGATATAACCTATACTAGTTGGGAATCGTTCTTTATGTAAACAGACGTGACGTAATGATGCAAAGACAAAAGGCAACATGCTCGAATTTCCAGCGGAAACCCACCACTACCACCTGAATTATAAAACATTATTACAAGCTTACCGTTGTGAATCGGGCTAAGGTAAGGAGATAGTTTTGAACACTTGGTGGTTATGTACTTGCTCAAAAATTGATTTTGGATCATTTTTAACCAAAAAAAAAAAAAAAAGTTACAGACTGCAGCTTTAAAATAATAATAATAGGTTTTTAATATTTAAATATAAAAAGCTACAGCTTTTACAAGTGTTCAAACAGACTTTTCAGAAGAGTGTACATTTTCCATGTCATTTACATCTGTGTTGGATGCGACTCAATCTTGTTCAGGCCTCAAGTCAAGTGAAAACTGTTTATGATAATAATGAAATTATGATTTGAGGAGTTTGTTAGTGTTAATCATTTGCGGGGCAGGGCGTGTTACAGTCTGGTGGCGCGTTAAATCCAACCCACAAACTTCTGCCAGACAGAAAGGAATCTAAGTCGTTGCATTCCCACAATGACCCTGGCACAGGAATGAAAAGTAATTGTTTCTGATCACAGTATGCAGTTATTTAAGTTCTGCCTGCTATGCAATTTCAGCATGCTGACAAATTTGTGTGTATTTGAGCATCTCAAAGAGACGAGGTGACACATGTGAAAATGTGCCATTAAGCTGGCAGGTGGCTCAATTATCCTCTTCCCAGCAATTAGGCAGCACACATCGTCATCTTCAAGGGCATCAGCAAATATGTTTTCTCACTTGTTTTCCAGCAGGATGAGTCAGCCACAGCCAGCATAATTTTCCCCAAATTGTTTCCAAGCCGGAGGATGACATTTTACAAAACTACAAACTTCCGGCGCTCACCCCTAACAACTTGTGGAGCGTGGACCGGCTTTTTGTTTACACCCTGCCAACAGCAAATATCGGACAAAACTGCCTATTTGCACTTGGCAGAAGGAAAACGTTCACACCATCCCCCGCACACCATGCAGATCTAACAAACAGCATTTTAGCAGAACGCCGCACTAGTAAACTAAACCCGTCTGATTTAATGATGTTATTGTGAGACGCGTACACCAACCCATGCATGGAGACGTGGAGGGGAAAGCTCTGTTTGGAAATGTGTCTGCACTCAAGGATGATGATCAGTCTCATCAGAACATGGACAGAAGGTCACGTTCAGTCATCATCGCCGCTCACGAGTAGGAAATGCGCATCGCTATATCTGTGCTCTTGAGCGCTGCAACCACAATCCTCTGAGCTCTAGACTTCTAAAGCTAATAGAGTGGTGGAGCTACGATGCATTTTTGTAAGCCAAAACCCGGAAACTAATTAGCATTTTAGCACTTCCGCTTCCATCGTCCCAAAGTCAATTGGTTTTTTGAATGGGTTTTTGGTTAAATGGTTGAAATAAGGTATGTGGTTAACACAAGCTCAAGATACTTTCACATTTTATTTAACTACCTGTGATTTTTTTTTTAAGCTGTTACATGTCTTGAAAACGATGGTTGCTAACAAGCCGCTAAACGGGACTACAGAGGTTGTCAGCGACATTAAAATCATAACACAGGTAAGCTCAGTCCGCTTTTACAGCCTTGTTATGCTTATAACTGAAATCTTACAAACTATTCTAACTCAAACTTTCAAGGAAAATGTCTTTAAATAAAAAATGAAAGTTGTCGGAAGCTTAGGGGTGGTGACGTTGAAATTGTGCAACCGTGATGTAGTTTGCTTATAGCCTACTTTTAGCTTTTTGCTTCTGGCGCTGCATTTAGGCTTCAAAATTCATAAAAGTTGTGTTATCTTGATGGACAAAACGTGTAAGTATCATCAACTTTTGTTAATCACAGAACTTATTTTTTGCGATAATCCAAAAGCCTATGGGAAAATCCTACTGGGTTTTTGTCGAGGGAACCAGAGTGATGCTTATTGCCGATTTGCCTACAAATTGACATCATAGATCCACCACCAATGGTGACAATCACCAGATTACAATACGTCACTTATACATTTTTTGACCTGACAAACACCAATGGAACATGTTCAGTCTGCAAAATCAGGCACCGACCAATGCCAACAGATGCTGGCAAAAGTAACACAGAGGTGTTTTTGCACTAAATACTAAAGGTGGCAACACTGCCCAGGTCTGTTGTTTCACAGTTGAAAAAGAAACTGATGAGATGGAACAACACAACTGGAGGCTACAACAACAATAGATGCCCACGTTGATGAGCGCTTTATGTGAGGGCATTAAAAACATATGAGCAACTCAATTTAAATGAGTACAAAAACATTTTTATCAGAATAACTTCTGGAGAGAAATAGCGCAATAGGTGTTTCAACTGTCCAACAGTCAACTGTACACAATCTTCACCTATATTTTGAAAGGCTGTGCTTTCGGCTATACACATACGCAAAAGGCCCCAATATACTTGGAGAACAAACTGGTGTGACATAATTTCAAACAAAATCTGGCCAAAACGAAGCTTGTTTTGGGAGCTGGAAAGCGGAAAAGTTCGCTCCGGCTGGTAAAGGGTTTTCACTAACAGTACACCAATGCAAAGGTACTTCGAAGTGAAGAAAGAAAAAGAACTGTGCCATTAGTATATCAGGGCCTTGAGCGTTTGTGTCAAAACTGAAGAATATTTTGGGCTTTAGTTGCCAGTACAGTGTGAATTAGCCTTTAGGCACAGCAAGCTGCTACTGCAGCACATTTGGAGCGTCGCAGAAATAAAGGAAAAGCTCTCTTGAGAAATACGCATAGAGAAATAGTGGCACTAAATATGAGGCATAAAAAAGTCTCAATAGAGTGGAAGCCCCATTGACCATGCCAGAGGTAAAATGATCTCAGTCCTGATTGCACTGTAATTGACTTTTTTAACCTGGGCCTTTTCGGCAGCTCATCCTGGCTTTGACCTCTGCCATAATGCCAATAATCACCGAGCAGACGTGATGTGTAGAGAGCCACAGGCATCAGATGTGGCCATCTGCACTGTCCAGCAGAGCATCCAGATCCTCATCAGTGTTAGAGGTAGGACACTCCTCTAAATGGCCGGATCTTTGAGTACAGCACAGTTGGACAGATGGAGGGTAAATAGCGATTGTTTCAGGTATATTATAGTATGAGACCGTACACACCACCACAGCCTGTTTACTGACCATCTGATGCTTGTTACTCACAAAACTGGTGAACACTATCTGAAAACCAGCAGTTTCTATTTGATTGGCTGGCTTATACGCAGTTTCCAGAAGTCATGGTGCATCAGAAATGTTGTGTTTATAAAGCACCGGCTGATCGAAAGAATGCTTTGAGGAAGGTTAGTGGCATCAAATATTAAAGGATTAGTTCACTTTAAAATGAAAATTACCCAAAGCTTTCCTCACCCTCAAGCCATCCTAGGTGTATATGACTTTCTTCTTTCTGATGAACACAATCAGAGTTATATTAATAAATATCCTGATGCATCCAAGCTTTATAATGGCAGTGAACAGGAAACAATGAGTAAGAAGCTCAAGTAAGTGCATCCATCCAAAGCAAAACGTACTCCACACGGCTCCGGGGGGTTAATAAAGTCCTTCTGAAGCGAAGCGATGCATTTGTATAAGAAAAAATATCCATATTTAACACGTTATAAAATAAAATATCTAGCTTCCGCCAGACCGCCTTCCATATTGAATATAGGAAGAAAGTGTAATGCCTCTCGCCAGTGTTGCCAAGTCTGCGGTTTTCCCGTAGAATTGGGCAACATTTATACTGTTGCTGCGGGTTGTCTTCCATGTCTGCGGGTTGAATAGGCCCCAAATAACGTGATATTTAGCCCCTGGAATGCAAATTTTAACCCCCTTGCCCCACCCTGGAAATGCGACTGGGCTAGTTTTGGGATAGTTTTGAGGAGCACTGGGCGGGATATGTTGTGAACACCTGGCAACCCTGCCTCTCGCAGTTCAAAACGCTTACACTATGTTCTACACCTTCCGTATTCAACTTACGAAAAAAGCGCAACTGACACGATGTGTGGGGTACGTTAATGATGGATGGATGCATTTTCTTGAGCTTCATACTTGTTGGTCCCGTTCACTGCCATTATAAAGCTTGGATGTGTCAGGTTATATTATTAATATAACTCTGATTTTGTTCATCAGAAAGGAGAAAGTCATATACACCTAGGATGGCTTGAGGATGAGTAAATCTTAGGGTAATTTTAATTTGAAAGTGAACTAATTTTTTAAACAATAATGGTTTTGTTTTTGGGGGGGGGGGGGGGGGGGGGTTTAAAATCTGATTTAAGAGACAAAATAATTCATTGCTGCCTAATCTACTTTATACTTTTGCACTTACATAAATTCTGATAAGAAAACCAACATAGTGTTTCACTGACTGAAACATGCATTTATTTAAATGTAGTTTTTTCACACCTAGACTATTAATTTTGTTTCTGATAAACCCATTCCTGAGCGGCTCATAAAACAAACTAAAATGATTAGTCACTGTACATATATAAATGGGAGAAATATCAAAGGTCTTGTGACACGCTGCTACCGATGGTGTCTTATTAAAGCTCTGTGATGGGAATAGTTAAAATTTCGCAGATTTAACAACAGGTACAGATGACCTGTGAACCTAAGAATTATTGACAGAAGGGCTATTCTGATCTCCACTGTGACCTTGAGCGAGGCTCTTAACCCCAAGATGCTCCACACAGCTGCCACACAGCTGCCATTCAATTAGAGCACTGAAAGTTGGTTTGAACAGAACAAAAACCCTGCTAAATGACAAGAGGACATGCCAGAATAAACTTGTATAATGAAAAATAAGCAGTTTTCAATGAAATAAAATTTCACCAGCCAGTGACTGAGGTTCTCTACTGATATTAGCCCTGTCAGGTCACTTGTCCTCAAGTCTACCTTCCAGGAAGAGGGAGAGATTTAAGGAATTAATTGAATTCCCTGCACACAGACATAGGTGCGCCATCAGAGCCCAAAGGGGACGTTTGCTCGGGGCCCATCTGGAGCTATCCACTGTATGACTTGTCAGGACTCTGTGATTTCCACACACGTCACTGCATTTGAGAAGGTTAGCAGTGAATCACAAGAGCAGAGAGACATGGACAGAGAAGGAGGTGCAGACAGAAGCACAAAAATCAGATAACCTGACACATGTACCTTTAGGATTTTACACATATCTAGTCTCGAAATGGCGGTCACATGACTTGTATGTCATTGCACACTTTTAAAGGCTTAGCAGAAATTTTATTTCACTTGAACTTCAGGATTGTTAAATATAATTCAGCTGTCTGTCAGGTTGTCAAATGCTTGTTACGCTGATGAAGCCCTGAGACAAATCACGCGTGCGCTCGACAGCACAACAGCACCCTCTGCTGTTCAGTCACACCTCACACAAGCACACACCATTTTTAATTGACAATTTTCCACCTGTATCACCCAACAAGCAAACTGTCTAGAGCAAAAACACTAAACAAAATAACATGTTATGAAATAATGATTTTCTCGATACATTCAACATTTAAATATTTACTCAAATCTCTTAACCCAGCCCAAACTAATTACAATTGCCCAGACACCAGCTATTCCTCAAATTACCCCGCGTTTAGCCTCCCTGTGTGTTCCCTCCACACCCGAGATTCTCAATTCTGTCTTCCCTTTTTTTTTACTTAATTAACAGCAGGTTTATCTCTCACCTAAAAAACATCCTCAGTACTCCAGTTTAATTAAAAAGAGGGCTTGCATTCACGCGCCACATTATTCAGGAGTGTGTCTCTGCATGCAAACAAGCCAGTGCATCTCAGCCATTATGATAATTGGGAATATGAGCTCAATAATGGAGAATCCACAGTTAATGCCAGGTAAAGACAGATGTGCACCTCTGCAACCAGACAGGATCAGAGCATTAACATGAGTCCAAAAAAATGTTAAGCCTCATCCATTAATTTGTCTTTTATAATGTGTACTTAACAGCTTACGGGTCATTTCTTTTATGCAGTATACCGTTTCAAATCTTTTACTTAAAAAACGTATAAGCCATTTAAAGGGTTAGTTCACCCAAAAATGAAATTTCTCATGTCGTTCCAAACCCCTTCGTTCCACATAGAAACACAAATTAAGATATTTTTGATGAAATCTGAGTTTGTTTGTTTTTATATTGCATAAAATGCAACGTAATTACCACATTCAAGGTCCAGAAAAGTAGTGGTTCAACCTAAATGTTATGAAGCAACGTGAATACTTTTTGTGCGCAAAAACAAAACAAAAATAACTTCATTCAACAATTTATTTTCACCCCTGTCATTCTGCTATGCTGTTTACGCTGTATAGACGCTGCAGGCTTATGGCTTCTGCGTCAGAACGCAGACAGTATTGGCCATTTCACGTGAACAGCGTTGAATGCAAGAACTGGCCAATAATGAGTTGGCGTTCTGACAAAGAACCTAGAAACGCTGCAACTTAAACAGCGTAAGATAATGACACAGAAGACAAAATATTGTTGAATAAAGTCATTATTTTGTTTTGTTTTTGCGCACAAAAAGTATTCTCGTCACTTCATAACACTAAGGTTGAACCACTGTAGTCACATCGACTATTTTAATGATGTCTTTACTACTTTTCTGGACCTTGAAAGTGGTACTTACGGGGGGGAAAAAACTCTCGGATTTCATCAAAAATATCTTAATTTGTTTTCCGAAGATGAACGAAGGTCTTAAGGGTTTGGGACGACATAAGGGTGAGTACTTAATGAAATTACATTTTTTGGGTGAACTAACCCTTTAAGTATTTATATAATTTATATAATATGCACTGGTCAAGCTCTAGCACTAAAAATTACTGATTATAACTTAGAAAAGTAACAGGATGGAAATAAAGAGCTAAAATTGGTAATTGCTCAATGATAGCTAAGAGAAGTTGATTCTGACGTGAACTTCTTTTTAAATTTTTCTAATATCTCATCATGTACTAACCATGGAGGAATACTTGCAGAAGTAAGAAAAATACAGCAGATACCACAAAACATTACTAAATTAATTGTCAATACGCACTCATGTTTGTGCTGTTGTTTTCCTTGCATTAAGATTGATGTTAAGGACTTTTGCTAAAGATCTAGTACAAAAGACTAACAGGATGGAAAGTGAAATTGATGGCACGGGGGGAGATGAAAGAAAACAATTCATTTAATTGGCAGTTTTTTCATGTTAAAAGTTGCATAGCACCTGAGGACATAGTAAAAAAATAGTTAAAGAAATTAATAAAATTAGCTAAAATCAGTGACTTTTTTTTTTTATTATTATAGAAAACTGTATGATGAGGAATGCCCCCTATCTGTTGCTGTGATTAAATTCTTTTGAAACTAAAGTTGCATGATCCTTCAGACTGAGGCTAATTATAAGGTTTGGGTGACATCAGATCTGGCTGTCAAGGGCCTTCTTGTGCCAGAGTTCATACTGCATTGACCCTCATAGAGTTGGACACGGTGGGCTGCGGCGGATCGTCTCAGTCGTGCTTCTGCATTGATTTACCCAATCTTCAGCAGTCGGAAAGAATTCCAGATCGCCGCTTTTAGCGTGATCAGGAAAAGCAAGCAACAAAAGTCATATATGTAGCGTTAATTTGCCAAACTAAAATGTCATTTGGCCGATAAATTTTAAGTTCAACCTAACCTTTGTACATTTTAATGGGCCGTAATTAAAATATTCAACAGGTAGCAGGCGCACGGGGTCGCCGAGCGTGGCCTCATGGCCTAGTAAAGGTAGGAAAGTGTGCTTCTCCTTTGGATCAAAGCCCTGTTTTATACAAGTAAATGCCACTGAGTGGATGACATTTAACAAGCAGTGTTGTTTTGTAAGAACATGTCAGGGAAAAGGTCAGGCAAGGTGAATTTATAGTTCAGAGTGGATCATTGTAAAGGGCGAGGAGGTGATTTTCATTAAGCCTTGTTAATTATGTTTAAAAAAAGAAATTTCATGTCAATTGCTCCTGGACCCTCCTAGGCAGCAGCTGTCTGCACAATGTGTATAGGATAAACATAATATGACAGCCAGCTATACAAGGTGTGTATGTGGGAGTATAAAAGACAGCTAAAAACAGAATTGCTTCATACCTTTGCCTAATTAAAGTTGATGTTCAAAAACCAATCTTATAAAAAATAGAGTGCTTATTAACCTGGAAAAAAAGCATCAATAAATTAAAAAGATGAGTCTTAATTTGTTTGAAGTACAAACGCTGTCTTTAAGGTCAGTGAGTGTGCCAAATTCAATTTACAAGTTTAATTTAAAGAGCAAATTCACACCAACCACTCAACAAAGATTTACTTTGTTTTAATTGTATTAAAGAAACACACTGAGTTCTATTCTCAACATTAAGAGGAAAACTTTGTACTTAGTGTTTGTTCTTGTAGAGTGTAGCATAAGATCATTGATTTTGCCTTAAGTAAACTGAAGCAGTAACTTTGGGTTGTTTTTTGCCCTCTAGAGCTTTAACTGTGTCATTGCGATTCAAATCTCAGCTATGTCACTAAATATTTGGGTACATTAGGGGTACAAATTTGGTTCGGTTTTTATCACGGTTGTCACGGTTTCGGTAAGGTTCAGTATGTGCTATGTTCAGGGGAAATAGGGCTACTATCAAATAAAAAGAAAGAAAATAAGAACAAATAATAACACAAATAAATTCAGAGCAAAGATACAAATAAAATAAACAGTGTTTTTCAGGTTTTTCAGGTATCTAGTTTTCAGGTACAGAGAATGAATAAAGTAGCTAATCAAATGTAAAAAAAAACATTGCATATAATCTTCATTGTGTAAATTAAATAAAGATTAATCATTATAAATTAAGTTAATTAAGAGCAATGAGAGATTTCCTTGTCTTTTGTTGTTTGATTCACATTAAAAACACATACAGATGGCAGGTTGCTGTCGCTTTAGGACAGTACACTGATACATATGATAAACAATAATATTAGTATTGCCTTAATGTAGTATTTATTGCGTCCGAATGTCGTTTTAGAATGAACAAGTTATGTAGGAATTCCAGTGAATGCATGTGTATTCTCAGAAAAACAAAACAAACACAACAGAAACTACTGTATAAAAGCTATTCACATGAGCACATTTAAAGCAGAACTAAGTAACTTCTTTACCTTCATAAATAGTCCTTACGATGGTTAATTGACTTGTAGTGGTGTGTTTGAGGCGAGCACTAACCCCCTCTGGCACGTCAACGCCAAAAACAGCAAGTTCAGCTGCGCCGACCCGACACAATCTCGCCTCATGTTCATGTTCACGTTCACGCGAGAGTGACAAAATGCTTTACGATGATTCGAAAACAATGTATATATTATGACTTTATAAGACAATTTCAACATTTACCCACCTCCATCGAGATTTCTTGTAGCCTACTGTATTTGCAAAACTACTGCGCTGGTGAGCGTTGTAGTCGAGCTGCGCTTGGAGTATTTACGACAGTGTGATTCACTGAAGGAACCTGTAGGGGGAGCTTCGCGAATCTTACTGAGTTCCACTTTAAAGGATTTATACTCTCATTAATTTAATACGCTACTCCACATAGGAAGAACAGACATGATAACTAGTTACTGACCTGATGCAGACACATACTGTATCTGAAGCGGACTGATATCGTCTTGGTCTGGAGCGAAGCAAAGAATTTATACTGACAAGAAGTGAAACTCAATAGAACGTTCCATTGCAACACCGGCGTCCAGCAGCAGTCCTGCGTTTCCGCCATTTTGGCAGTCCACTAGCTTCTATTGCTGCTTTGTTTAAAAAAAAAAAAAAAAAAAGTACATTAAAGCTGAAATCAAACCTGAATGATGACAACACAGAATAACATGCAATCACCAGTGATCATCAAATCCTTTTAACAGTTTATTTTACAGACTTTGTGTTTAAGTCTTCCACTTTTTTTCACAAAACCTTTTCTCTCTAGAAACCGAGTTAGTTTGGGTTAAAATACTTTGAAGTTCAAGTATTAGCATTATAAACACTGAATTAATACCAACATATGAAATTAAATTAAGGACATGCATCAAAAAATGGAAATACTCAATAAAGTAGGCCTCAAAATAAGTTACCTCAGATGTGTAATGGTTGGATTCCACAACTGATAACATAAAATGTAAGACAATACAACATTTAGGTGTCATAAAATTTACTGATGACTTAATTTGAGAAATTATCTATTGCGCTTCTCATTTGCCTGTGAGATTCGCCGATTTGGGGTGCGTAAGATGTGAAGGATTCTGTTGTCCAGTTGTCATTTTCACCCCAAAATGGCTGCCGCAATACTGAAACGCCACCTAGTGGCTGTTACCCAAAAAGCATCAGAGTTTCGCCTCTTGGGTTCTATGCTCTTTGAGCGAGGTTTACGCAGAGATTGTATATTATAGGGAGATGAGAGGGTCTGTATCTCTTACCATTGGAGAAAGCGTAACGGCTAACTTAAACCAGACTGACACGTGCGTGCAGTGGTGTTCTGAAATGAGGAGGCACATTTTTTATTTATTTATGAATCAATGTAAATTCATGTGCATTACTCTTAACGTTGACACATCTTCATTGTTAAATGAACATTACTTACAGTACATCAAAAAAAGAAAAAAAGAAAGCAAATACAATTCTATTTTGTAATTTTACATTAACAGTGTATTGTAATAAAATTTCTATTTATCAAAACCAAGTCAATCTCATCGAGTTAGTGTTTTAAGCATTTCTACATTCATTCCAAAATAATAACTAAAGGCAATAATAATTCAAACAATATATTTTATTTATGTATTGATGTTTTTCTTTTTGTCAACTTAGGCTATTTTGGATCATCATTCATGCTCCGTAAACATCGTCTGTATTTTTAATTTCACCAAGCTGATTGCACTCAAAAAAAAAACCACAGTCATTATGCTGTCAGTCCATTTCAAGTTTGATTTTGACGTGACATAAAGCAGTGATATCTAACTGGGTGATCTGTTTACTTACTTTTCAATTAGTCTTCCCATTTACCTTATTTGTTCAGTCAAACTGACGCGCGGAAAACGCACGTCAACAAGAGGCGGGATTTATCGCACAAACCAATCATAACCAATTACATCCAATCATAGAGCAATGGAGACATTGCCTCCTCTCACTTGACTTTCCCCCATTCAGTCTCAATTGCCCCCCACAAAACCCACTGCACGCCGAGGGTCTAATGGTTTTCTATGAGAGCAAAGGGAGGCATGGCTGCTGTAACTTTACCTGCGGGTGTCGCTGTGACTTGCACTCTTTTTTTAATGTCATAATTTGTAATATTTGTGTTTATATGTAATATGGATTATTTTCTCATCCTATTTTTTTTGTAGAGGCACTGCCTCCCTTGCCTCCTCGGAGCCGGAGCGTTAGCATTAGCAGTTACACTTTTTTGGCTAAAGGTTGCAGGCTTGCTTTCCAGGGGCTTTGGTTTACGTGAGGTAACGTCATGAGTAAATAAGAGGGGCAGCCAGAAATCTGCCTAAATGACTAATGAATTAGAAATATTTAAGATTTTTACGTCACTAATCAAATAAGTAAATTTGTGACATTGATCATGTGACCCTTTGTACAGATGGTAAGATGTTCATCTTCCATTGAAGCTTTTTGTATGCTCATGAGTGATACTGGAGAACATGATCATCAGGTTTGACTGTGGGTGACTTGAAGTAGCACTGCACAGACTGATCAGTGTATGACATTAAAGTACCACAAGAGCGATTAGAGAGCAGATGGCTCCATATGCAGACCTGCAAACTTGTCACTTTTAGGTGACAATCACCTTTTTCTTGGTCATTTGGGTCATTTATGTGAATCGCACCCCCCACCCCCCGCGACACTGTCACCTTTTTTACTCTGAGGAGTTTGCAGGTCTGCGCTCTCGCGGTACTTTGATGTCATACATAAACCGATCGGTCTGTGCAGCGCCTCTTCAGTTCAAACACACCTACAAACTTCGACAATTCTGGCAACTCAAGACGAATGCTGCTTTTACTAAAATCATGCACATTTCTAAAATAAAAGCATTACATGAGATTCAACTCAAAGTGAGTTTAATATAGTTTGTTGAAATAACTTGTACACTACACTTCAGGGATGACAACAGTAGCCTAAATAGTTTTACCACTCTTTTTTTATTTTGATGTTGTTTACAATTTCATGCAATCATGTACATTTTCACCAGTCCAAGAGACATGTCCTGTATGCATGATGCATTTTATGATGGGAATCCATGAAAAGTTGGCTCCACCCGGTGGAGAGAGTTTGTATTATACAGCAGCTGTCCTATCAGATGAGCGAGGGCACAAACTGGTTATAAAGCTCAGTTAGTCCAACAAGATCAAACTCCCTTTTAAGGTCATCAAGTAATAAAATGTCTTTCACTTCAAATGTAGACATCCTAAAAAATTAAAAAGCCAGCTGTGAAATTTGAACAATGGGCAGAGGAGTATTTATAGCCAAGTTAACAATATAACACACAAAAGTGTATGCATTGTATATGCTTACATTATCTTCTCCTCTGGTTGAGGAATCTCACAGAGGACACTCATCATCTTTTCCTTACAGCGTTTCCCTGAAGAATCAACATCAACTTTTACAGTCTTCTGAAGGTGGATGTATTCCTAGTATAGAGAGTCAGTTTAGCATGTTCACAAGAATGTATACAGGATGATACAAACCATATCCAATAAAAACTCTACAATTAACCAGGAATCACATGAGAAAGTAATAAAAACTGCTTAGAAAGTATGCACTATAAAGATGTCCAGAACATCCAGTGATGGCTGTGGTATTAATGCTTATATGTTATTGAATCAAATATCTGGGAAAATGACACACACACAAAAAAAGGTTAATTAAAACGATAATAAGATATTATACACATACTTTAATATTTTCCTTTGTTCCTTGCAGCAGAATTAATATCGGTTTGCCCATAAAGAGTCTCCCAGTGAGACACAGCTCTGAAGCCCATTTTTCAATCAGCTTTATGTATTTTGCTTTGGCTCTCATGTGATCTAAATGTAGTAAAGCAGTCCAGGTTTCTTCTGCAGTTTCTGCTCTGAGCTCCGCTGAATGGCAGCTTGATGTTTTGATCAAGTCAGAGAAGTTTTCTTGAAGCCATAGCATTAAGCCATGGATCATGGGCTCTGGTGGAAGTGATCGTGCTGTGTCCAGTAATTGCTGTCTCAGGTCATGGCACTGTTTCCTCGATAAGTGGCTGGAACTGATGCTGATATCTGGAGGAGCGTGGGGGTAGTCAGGAGAGATGTGGAAAATAAGGCCTAGCGGGGTCTTCTCACGGTTCCTCTCTATCAGTGTATGTATACGGTACACAATTCCTCTCTCAGCTGCATTTAAACATAACATGACATTTCAACAGGAATACGATCATGGGGATTGAGTTGTGTTCATAGAATTTGTGTGTTCATATAAATAATGATGCACAAATAAATGCAAAGAGATTAATTAATTAGACAAATAAAAGACCATAGTTACTACAGTTATTGTTTCTACTGTAAAGCCACTATAATGAATTTGGATCTAATTCAAACTGTATCAGTCTTTCTGAATCTTTCAGTTTTTTGTAATAACAGTGAAATATAATAAGTTAACACAGCTTTACTGTAAAAACAATATAAACACCCATTAACTGTAGTAACTGAGGCGGAAACAGTGGTTACCACGATCATTTCATTTTATGTTCAATAAAGAAGAAAAAAACACGGGTAATTTTTTATTCAGTCTATGGTAATTACAGTAAAAGAATACTATAATGCATCCAGCAGAACTCACGTGACTCTTCTAACAGCTCGAATTCGCCCTTCTCGCAATATATTGCGGACAAAACTGATATTTCATCGAACGCTTCCTTTGACATTTTGCAGTCCATGTGCGAAATGTGACATTATATTTATTAACGTTTACATTTGACCGGTTTCAGTTTGTTATTGAACGACACGGTCATATTCCGTGTAGAAACACTAGAACAGAACACCAGTTCCGACTGACAACGTGTTACATTTAGGCCCGGTTTCACAGACTTGCTTAGACTAAGCCAGGATTAGGCCTTAGTTGAATTAGGACATTTAAGTAGCTTTTATAAACGTACCCTAAAAAACAAAACAAAAAAAACATTACTGGTGTGCATCTTGAGACAAAAGAATGGCACTGACAGTACAAGTCAGTACAAACTGCTTTCAGTTAAAACAGCTCAAACATGCATTTTAGTCAAGGAATGGGCTTGTCTGGGAAACCGGGCGAGTGTTTCCTTGTTTTTAACATAGATGTGCATAGATTAAAACAAAATAACAGTTCATTCTTGTTGATGGGTCATTTTATTCTATAGCAGCATTGCACAAAATTGCCATCCCTAGAAAGTTCAAATTTAAAGAAAATGATATTACACACCCAAAACAGGTATAAATGATGCTCTTTTTGACAGTACTCTTCATAATTTGTTTTGAACATCATGTCAGTTGCAAATTAGAAAACAGTGAGTGAGCATTTTAATGAACATTATAATAAATTCCTTTAACAACTGACTTTATGGCAGAAATAAATATAATTGATATGAAGAAAAAATAAAAAGCATGTATCAGAGTATTTACACAGTCACTGGATTCAGTCTCCCTGGATGGTTAACACTGTAGATATTTTACAATAAAACAGGAAGGCAAAAGTATACTGACATGCTACTAAAAATCATACAGTACACTTAATTTTTTGTATACCATAATGCCTTCATAAGACTACTTTTTTTTGCTATTTCCTCTTTAATTACAGTAGCAAAGTACAATGTATGATACTGTATGTCTGCAACAACACACAGTGCCAACTATAGCATTCTTCGCATGTGTCATTGGAGGAAGTCATGAGAGCAAAATCCATGACAGCAAAATAAGGAGTTCATTCTGATTCCATTTGCAAAAAAAGTAAGTTATACAAACAAGTTCATGTATATCCTACAGATCACACAAGACTCAATGTGGAGAATATTCATGTGGAGGTCCAACGCCACCAGGCCACTTTCATACGATCCCAAACAGCTCCTAAGGAATCGAAGGCAGGACGCACGTCAAGGATAGTATGCTTAGACACCTGGCCTCCATCGTAGTAGTCTATCACATATCTGACCTCTTTTCCACACCGGTCAATAATCCAGTCATGCCTGTCAAATGGTAGCTCATGCCTACAACACAGAGGACCAAAAGAACCTTATTATTTCTTAATTGACACTGATGCTTAAATTTTCTTTAAGATGATCACAGAAGTTTTTTTTTTTTTTGAGAGAGAGAGAAAGCATTCATGCAAGAACAGCAAATACATTTTATTAAAGCAGAGCTTTTCAAATCTTTTAGATGCCAAAGACCCTCAAATATGACCATCCTTCTTTGAGGTACCCCTATCTTAAAATTTAAAAAGCAGCTATATAATTTCATGTATAAAGTTATTAAAGGTGCAATATGTAAGAATTATGCAGTAAAATATTCAAAAACCACTAGGCCAGTGTTATACATTTTGTTCACTTGAGTACTTACAATATCCTAAATGTTTGCAACTATTTGTAAATCGTTCGAAAATTTAAACCAAGGCTCCGGGACATGCGAGGAGTCGCCTGTCAATTGCGTCATACCCGCGTTACCCTCGGTTTCCGGTTTTATTTTGTAGAAACCATGGAAACACCAAAGACGCTATTATATAACACATTTTAATAGACAAGGGAACATCTGTTTTGATATATTTATAGACAGAAAACTAATTGTTGTTATATAGCTCAACACGTTTAGTCTTATTGTTTAAATTTAATTTTGTACCATGTACTATGCTTTACCATGCCTCAGAGAAAAACACCATTTTGTCAAATAGCTAACATAACATAATCAGATGCAGCTTTAATTTTAGTAACAGTAATACAGCATTTTCTCCATCATACAATACGTTTTAAAATTAATTACATGCCATTTATCAACACAAGCCATCCAGCATTTAATATGATATTCTAAAATCTTACTGCAGTGTCCAACAGTGTCTCACAGCAGCCGCCGAGCGAACGCACAGAGTAATGCTATAAAATCACTTTCAACACACTCAAATGTATCTAATAAAACAGAGCTGCATTACCTCATATTCATTACCGGAAAAGCGGAAGCAGCGCCAGCGACTGTGGCATAATAAAAGTTCCGCTGTTCGTGAGGTGTGTGTTGTGCAATCGCTCCAGCGGCCTCGTTCAGCTCCAACAACACTCAGTCTTGCTCTGCTTCATACTACAGTAACATTAATAATCGCATCCATGAACATGATTTCTTCCCGAGTCCTATCCTGATTATATCCACGGGCTGTGATGTGAAGACCATATATCCCAAGATTCCGCGCTCAAACTTGGCGTCATCAAGCTACGCCTTGAATAGGCCTCTAGCGGACAGAAAATATTACATAATGCACCTTTAATATTATGTGTAAAATATTTAGTTTCAATTGTATCACTGCATTTTTTTTCAACTCACTGTAGTACTGTACTACTACAAGTTAGATGTATTTTATTCATTTATTTTTTCATATTTAAGATTATGTTAATTAAATTAAATCAAATGTATTTTTATTTGAATCAATTAGTTTAATCTTATTTTTATTTATTTATTTTTACACTTGCTATTTTATTTATTCAAAAAGTTTTATTTACATTTTATTTATTTAAAATTATGTAGTTATTTATTATTATTTAATTTCAAATGTTTAATTTTTTATTTAAATAAAATTTCATTTATTTTAATCAACTTTTTTTAATCTAATGTATTAATTTATTATTTAGTTAAATAACATTGTATTTATTTAAGTTATTTTTAATCAAATTTATTTAGTTAACCCTTAAATGCATGACTGTTTCGCCAATCATTCTTACATATTCGGGTCTTTATCGACCCAGATCAATATCTAACATGGAAGGATCTCTCCCTGTCGCGATAATATAAAACTCCTCTGATATTAGAGTAACAATTACAGAAGAATAAAATAATCATATTTTGTTACATTTTGGAGCTTGAAAGGGCTCAGTTTGAGCAGATACTTTATGCCATCACTGTCCTCGTCAGAGCTCATTTCCCAGTAAATTCAGCAAATAATAGGCTATTTTTATGTTTGAGGTCACGAATATGAGCCCATTCGTGACCTCAAACGTATTCTTAAAACTATATAATTTTCAACATCTTTAAAATCAATATTTCGATCGCTAACAGCTTCACCAGATCCATCCAGTGACAGTTACAGTCATATTTGATTGCATTCAGTACATCTGCAGTAAATCGCTGAGCCATTTCATGTTTTTCTTATTATTTCGTTTTCTGTCTGAATGAGTTGTCACGTCAGCATTGTGTAGCAGACATTGCCACCTTGTGGAATAAAGGTGAATTGCACTTATTCTGTCATCTAAGATTCAATTATTGTTGTGCAGAAAAAATATACGTACACTCATACACACCTTGGGTCGTTAGCGACCCTATACAATTAAAAAATGAATACAAAAACAGGCATTCTTTTATAATTTTAAAATTCTGTCATCATTCATTCACCCTCAAGTTGTTTCAAACCTGTATGAATTTCTTACTTCTGTTGAACACAAAAGAAGATATTTTGAAGAAAGAAAAAAAAACAACAACTGGCTACCGTCAACTGTCTGGTGACCAACATTCTTTAAAATAACTTATTTTGTGTTCAACAGAAGAAACAAACTCATGCAGGTTTGGAAGAACTTTTTGGGTAAACTATCCCTTTAAGGAATACCATCACTTACCCCATCCAGTGGCGAAATCTGGCTCTGGGTGAAAAGTCTTTTGCTTTGCCACCAAACCTAAGAAGAGAAGGTCCACATGGGCATTCTCTGTGGAAAACAACAGCAGAACATCAGGAGTCATCTACTCGGTGACATCTGAGGTTACACAGCTGCCTTTAACATGTGGCTTACATGGAATGGAGCTTTTCCCATCTCAGGATTTCCTGCCAGGCTTGCTCATTATTCTGGTTGTGAATCCTGATGATGTTTGTCATATCTTTCTGTTTGATATCCTCATTGTTCCAGCGCCATCTGGTGAGAGTTTGAGTCATAAACAATGAAGCTGATGGAGCTAATTAGATTTACATTGCTTTTTCTCCATCAGGAACTCACCCTTTTCTCAGCATGGCATTCCAGAACATCTGCTCTGAGGGATAAACCCATTTCTGCTCAGATCCGGCACGGGGGATGGTAGATTCCTCTCTTACAACAGACAGGGGGAACGGTTGACCATTTGAAGGTCTCTGGTTAGGTGGTGGCATCTATAGAGAACAGTACATAAAGCCTCAGTGCATCTAAACATCCAGGTAACCAATTTCAAAGGTGCAAAGTACCATGTTTGCAGGATTGATGTCAGACATCATGGGTTTAGCCCTGTCAGCAGCTCTCATAGGACACTCTACAAATTCATATGCCCTGTCCTGATGTGCTGGTACATCTGCCGCTTTCTTCAGCTGATCGCTAGCAGGTGCAGACCCCTGATGCATTGGACATTCTGGTGGAGGGGCACCTGTTGGAGATGTTAAGAACAAAAACTTTCTTGAGATTATAGACGTTTCTCTATATAAAAGCTGCAACAAATGATCAATAAAATTAATCGATTATGTATCTGCTGCAGCCCTATGTATTTGTTAAAAACTGAGTATTATAATTATTGAAGAACTGGAGGAACCCATCTCACTTTTAATAACATCTTGATGCATTGGACAGCCCTTTGGTGGTGCTCTGCCAAAGTCAGGCACCATGATGCCCTCTGCCTTCACAGTACCTGTAGGGCTGGACATTGTGTCTCCCATCAGCTTCCCAAACGAAAAGATGAAACAACACAGTAAGTTTTGAGTGGCTATGCATTTAGCATTAGATTGCTGTCATATATACAGTTGTATGCATGCATGCTATATATACAAGTAGGCATAAAATCCTATTATGAAAAAGTATAAAAACTGAACTCAACTATTGTATTCTTGCATTGATAAATGCAGGATTTAGTGAGTCTTTAGATGACATAAGACTTTTTATTATTATTATTATTATATTATAATTGATGCAAATTCAACATACAAGAAATATCAACATACAATACAATCATTCCCACATATAAAGCCAAAGTACAAAGGGAAGCATCTAAAATATAAATTAAGAAGAGATTAAAATAAGGTGTTTTTGCCTTATAGTTGTCAAACTGTACATCTGATTGGCTGCTGTGTTACTATAAGTATAAACCAAAGATATGTACACGTGTCTTCCTTTCTACCACAGTCCATTGATCTAACGTTATTGATATCTGCACCATTTACTACAAAACTATGCTTTTGGGAAGTTGTGCAACAAATGTTATACAGGACTCTTCACTTATAGAACAGTATAAGATAAAAGCATGTACTAGTATGTCCAGATAGCGTTACTAACTGCTCATA
Organism: Chanodichthys erythropterus; assembly: GCF_024489055.1. Taxonomy (NCBI): domain Eukaryota; kingdom Metazoa; phylum Chordata; class Actinopteri; order Cypriniformes; family Xenocyprididae; genus Chanodichthys; species Chanodichthys erythropterus. The sequence continues at coordinate 24,618,428 of NC_090236.1, read as the reverse complement.
TTGTTCAAATAGCCCTGTGTTAAAACTACATGCGCAAGATATCGCTGATAAAAGACTAACCGCTATATAACAGTAGATCACACTTACCTCCACCTCTACTGTCAATGTCGTTCACACTAGAAACATGCCTCATATCCCACGATGCTCTGGGTCATTGCATCATAGATGTGTATACGTATAGATGCCTCATTTCGACCGCTCCAGACACGTGGGTGCGCCCGCCATCTTGCAACGGTCAGTGTCATCGCTCACAGAATCAATAGGTGCCACATGCTGCTTCTGGTCAGAGATTGTATATTATATGGAGATGAGAGGATCTGTATCTCTTACTATTTGAGAAAGCGTAATGGCTAACTTAATAACGTGCGGCATCTCTCAGCCTATCGTGTAATGGCAGTGACATCAGTCGCAACATTCCCATAGACTGTAAAAAATATTCCCTAGTCTGCCATCTCTTAAAAAAAATACATTTTTATCAAGCTAAAATCTACATATAGTTCCCTACGAAAGTATTGTTTAGTGTAAAACATGCTGAAGATTAGCAAACAGACTGTCGGTTAATTAAATAATTAGCTATTTCCCCTCAAAAGCTGTTTAATCAGCACAGTGAAGCCTCTCATCCATTGACATCCATTCAAAAAACTGCCTCTGGTCTCCTTCCCTGCGTACAGCCAGAGGCGGAGCATTAGCATTAGCCATTACGCTTTTTTGGCTAAAGGTTGCAGGCTTGCCTTCCAGTGGCTTTGTTCTGGTTGTGAAACCACCAAGATTTAAATTCCCAAAGAAATTGGATAACGTGTTGGTTTGTGTTTGTATATGTATTAACTCAATATTACACGTTTTACTATGGTAATTTTAATGTTTTTTTAATGTCAGCTAACGCCCTCATCTTGTTGTATTGTGTTAGTCTAGCAAAATCATATGCTGAAATCTGTAATTTCATAGATATTGTATTCATACATACTCAGTCAACTCGCTCTTGAATGTTCACGGACTGCTCCAATATGGCGGACGACTTACGGCCCATTGAAACTGTGGCTAATGAGGTATCTATATCAGTGGCTGTCTATACATCTATGCATTGCATCACGCTTAGTGTGTGGCACACATATAGACATCCAGATGCACACTGCCCCCTAGAGTATAGGAGTTTGAGATCCAGTGCACACTGCCCCCTAGAGTATCGGAGTTTGTATTTTCATTATTTTATTTAAGTGACTAATTTAGCCCAATTTAGCCTAATTTAAAAATTATAATAATTAATAATTTTAATTATATTATGTTATTCATTGAATATGCTTAACCTAATCATTTTCATCAATTGTTTCCTGGGGACAGCATTTTAAAAAAGCATTTAGTTTTTTTAGTTCTTGTTTTTCAAGTGGTAAATTGTGGATTTTGGAATTTATTATCCTATCACTAAAATATTTATTCAGTTAGTATTTCTGGAGGTTACATCATTATGTCCGTGACTGATTTTTCGAGTGTTATGAGTGAATCACTGAATCATTTGCCGATTTATGACCGAAACAAGTTGCTATTTGCTAGTTTTAAAAGGCAGGGACTTAGTTCAACAAGTCAGTCCCGATGCATGCAAGTAAACAAGAATGATTCACATATTTTTGCTTAGATTTGCTCATGAACACAGATTTGTTCACAAAACAAAACAACAAAACTGCATGTTTCCAAGTTAATAATCCTTTTTTTGTAATAACCAATATAACAAAATTTTGGCCAAATGTACTTGTGTGACCTCATACATTGTATAAAGTGTAAAACAGAGAAGTTTATTTAAATTAAAACATTGTCACACCACAGAAACACACATGTCCAGTCACTTGACATCACAGTATTCATTCCAGTTGGAATAGCTCATACACCTTTTTCAAGAATCATATTGTGTTTTTTTAACTGCAAAGGCCTACATAACAGTGAAGTAACCTGAAAAGCCTTATCTTATTGAAGCTTACATTACATATTATAATTATCATTATTCCAAATCCAACCCACAAACCACATACTACAAGCAAAAGGCTTATACACGGCTGCATCGAGTTATAGATTTTCAGAAACATATATTATATAACATTGTGTCACCTGATATGTTTTCCATTCCAGACATATAATACTCTCCATACATAGTATTCTCCATATATGCAATAATTATATTAATTATATGCAGACATGCATGGTTTCTTGAGTACAATATCCTGCACTGCTGAGCTGCAATAGCAGGAACTTTCAACTATTCATTTTACCCATTTCCACTACATTTATAATCGCCATTATATTTCTCTGTATACCCAACCCTATCCATACTGTAGTCAAAAGTTGTTTATTGTGGTCTACAGGCATACACTGTGTATCTTCGTGGAAGTTCAGATGTGCTGTTGCTTTGTTGATTGCATTCATAAAGGCAAGTTGGTTGATCTTAATAGCAGCTTTATAATAAATAGTGCAACCACAACTGTCCTGATTGTACATGTGATCAGTCCCATGCCTCTTAATAATAACACCTGATTTTTCTTTTTAAACTGAAAGAGCATTTGTGAATTAATTCCTCCAGTTGATCCCATATTTGAAGATGACATCATTTAAGTCACTAATACATTGACTGACTTTCTAAGCTCTTGATTTGTCAGTTTAAAACTCAAAACTGAAGCCACGGCATTACAGCAGCAGGAGTAATACAAACATATATGACATTTGCACTCCGGTTGGACATGATCCAAGATGGACAGTTTGTGTGCTGATGTGTTCAGTTTGTATATTGTATATCTCCATGTCAGTCTGTCTTTCTAGTTTCCATCTCAGTTCCTGCTTTTCTCGACCAGGCTGAGTGAAGGACTTTGAGACATCCACGGATAATTCTGCGCATCCACATGATGTTCATAATATCCAAAGACACGCTAGAAATAACCCAGGCACTGCGGCCTCCCAGAGGTAATTTGTAGAAGTCATCCGTGCCGAAGACCGAGTACATATGGCTGTAGTAGCCTGGAATGACTGCGATCCTCACCAAGAAGAATGTACATGCCATGGCGACACCATTAACCAAACTCGGTTTGGAAAGTTTGTGGTAGCCCAACATGTGAAAAAACCAACTGGAAGACATTAAAATGATGCAATTAGAAAATTAGGTCCATTTCATGGTTTTATTTTATTTCATTTCATCTATTTTTACACATTACTTACCGCTGGTTGACAAAGGGGGTGGAAAATTCTGAGAGCAGACGGAAATTAGCAAAGTAAGGCAGTATCCCTTGACTCTGCAAAAGAAGGAAACAAGCACAAAATGACCTTGGAAATCTTGAGGAAGTAATAGACACCAGACCAACTTACCAGCACATAGTAGTATGCATAGAGAGCAGCAAAATGATGTATGACAAAGTATTTTTCTCCAATTGACTCCCATGAAGTAAACATGAGCAGGAGATCTGAAGAGGAACAGAGTATGTTCTTTGTGAGTGTAACTATCAAGTAAAAAGTAGAAATATGTTTTCCTTACACCTTGAATACATTAATGAAATTCTAATAATTACTTCCAAAAATATAATTTTTTTTTTTTTTTACAAATTAATTAAGTGAAAAACATTAATAATTAAAGAAGTGAAACGTGTTAAAATATTTTTTTTCCTAAGAAATAATAAGTGTTAAATACAGGTTTCTTGTCACTTTTTCTTTATTATATCAGGACAGTTTTTGGACAACAACCCCCTCTAAACTATCGAAATTATATTAATTCAGAAATTTAAAATGTGCTCATCACTCAAAAAAAACAAACATTTTTTTTTTAAGATTTACGCAATTTAATTAATAGTAAATTTCCATCAAATTTAATTGAATAATCCTTACTCAATTTAATTATTGATTAAGGATTGTTTAGTTATTCAATTCAGTTGTAAAAGGATTATTCAATTCAATTTGATGGAATTTATTACTATTAATTTAATTGCATAAATCTTAAAAGAAGACTTACATTTTATTTGAGTGATTATAGAAGAGGTGTATTCAATAATAATAATATATAAATAATAATAAATAATATATATATATATTATAAAATGCAATATATATATATATATATCATGAATGTATTTTTAAAAAATAAATTTAAAAATTACAAATATTTAAATATTTAGGGATGTGCAACAATTAATCGCGATTAATCGTTTGCAAAATAAAAGTCTGTGTTTACGTAATATATGTGTGTGTTCTGTGTATAATAATTATGTATATATAAATACAGACACATACATGTATAAATCTAAGAAATATATGCATGTTTAAATAAATATATATATATTTATATATATTTTATATTACATATAAATATTTTATATATAAATCTAACATTTTTCTCAAATATATACATGTATGTGTCTGTATTTATATATACTAGAACACACACATATATTACGTAAACACACTTTTATTTTGCAAACGATTAATCGCGATTAATCGTTGCACATCCTAAAGCAATTAAGTATTTTTTGTTAAATAATATCAATATTCAAAAAAATAAATAATAAAAGTTTATTCCAAAACATGAATTCAAATTCTGAAATTAAACAATGCTTATCATAGAAGACACATATTTAGTGTGTGAACTGCATTTTTAACTTATTTTTGCATAAATTAATAGATATAGCATCACATCATCAACCCTTCACTCACCTGAGATGAGGTAACCTGAAGTAATGGCCACGTTTAGTTTCACCAGTGTGGCGTCTCCCCTGCAATCCCAAATTATAGAGGTTAGATAAGAAATATACTTTATTTCACACTTTTATTTGTGAGAGTTGAAGTTCCAGTTCAAGTTCAGACTGTACTGTTTGGAGTTGTGCCACCACCACATTTGTAATGGACTGCATCTTTAAATCCTCACCAGACTGGGTCTTTCTGGATGGATTCATCAAAGATATATATGTAGAGACAGAAAAGTCCCACAACCAAGGCGTGCACTGTTGAGACGGCCCTTTGAGAAAAGAAAAAAAAAAGATATCCTCCAACTTTAGTCACACTCAATATAATGTGCATAATTAAAACAGAGGATAATATCTGACACCTGGAGTTCCACTCCGTCCTGTGTGTAGGGCTGAGCCTAAGGAAGCCTTTGCAGAGTTGCTGAGACACCCAAGGGCTACCTCTGTGGAACAGCCACTGGAAGCTCAGGAAGCTCCCTGTTACAACCACCAGCACCTGCAGGCTGAGAGGCTCCATGCCTGCTGAGCCCTAGAGAAACAGAGAGACAGCGGCGAACGTTCAGCAATAACCCTTCCATTGACAAAACCCCCAGCCCAACACATAATAATCACAAAATGTTTCTTACTCCAAAACGGTTCCGATCATAAAAGCCCCAGTCATCACCTGAGCTGCCGCAGTACCTCTCTACTGCCAAATCCCACTGTATACAGAAGCATTTGCATATGTGCTGACACAGCCGCACAGCCATCCAGAGGTCAGCCGACTCCAGCGCGTCTCAGATTGCTCCATCCGTGATTTATAGAACCACGCGTGGCTTTTGTGCAGTCTGAAATGCCTCCCAGAGATCTCGGCGTCCCGTAAGAAACAGTTGATTGTGTGTTGGGTTTGTGCTGCATTAACTTCTATCCTGGCTGAGGGGAGCGTGCGCGTGTTACTCCGGCTATACATGTCTGCAGTATGGACAGCGATCGAAATGAAACCGCAGGAAATCAATGCGTGTGATCAATGTGGCATTGTTCTGGTCCATTGGGACACGACCACTCCCCTGCTTTGCCCTCGTACCCTTGAAAATGCATCAGGCGTCAGTGCTTTTGGTAACTGATAGTAGCCAGGAAGTCAAGCCGGCATGACCTTGTCAGATTTGAATTCTGATTCTCTCACACGTACATTTAAGCATTTTCAACTTACAAAAGAAGAACATATTCATGTATTCATAATAAACAATGCTAGGTTTATTTGATAAATAAGCTAAAGAGGAAGAGAAATGCAAAGAATATGTGTGTGTGTGTGTGTGTGTAAATGCACTGAACAGGAGTAAAAAAAAAAAAGAAAAAAAAAAGAGTCAAATAATCAGGAAAAACGCAGCTATTTTTACCATTTTCTGTGTCTGAAACTTCGCTTAGTCATTCACTTTCTTTTGCAATTCGTTTTCTCTTGCAGTACTGCATTTGGGTGATGAAAACTATGGAAACTATGACTATGAAAAAAGAATTAAATAAAGTCTACGTAGTGCTAGGGTCAGACTTACCCTTGTCGTTATGAAAGACCCAAGTTGAACTGGCCATGAACACAGCTGGACACGTTTAGGTGATCTGTAAAGCTCAGGTGTTTACCTCAGGAATTCACAAGGGAAATTGGTGGAGAGATTGTGAGTGCGAATCCAACAGCTTTTATCCGTCTCTCCATATTCACTCAGAAAGTGCTTTCTCTCGTATGCACAGTTGTCCAGCGTAATTTTATATCTTTGTATCCTAAATGAATGTCGTTGCATAGAGGAACCACTAGATGGAGTGAAACATCCAACTTTTTTCCTCTCCATGATAGCAAACGAGCTTCAGGCAAATGTGTTTGGTAGTCCTGTTCGAACAAGGACACTATTGCTGAATGAATGTTGTATATTTAAGGGCAGCCCTGTCGTCCTCAATTTCCTGAATCCTCACCCTGAACTTCAGCCTAAACTATCAGACTTGATAAACACTAATCCATTTAAAATCGCTCCAACTGTAACACTGTATTTAGAGCCATAATGGAGCAAGTTTAGGGCTGAGCGGTTAGTCTTGCCCTGCAGCTTCAGGTAATAACGTCCCATCCCCCTCTAAAGCACAGTTGTTGTTGTTGTTGTTGTTTTTGTTGAGTCCATCTGCATGTTGTGCCTCAGGGATGGAGCAACAAGGCATTCCTGTTTGATGAACCGTTCGCCCCAGAAGAGTTCTGCTCATGGAAAATTAAAGGGATGTTGTGCCTAAATGTGTATTTTAATAGAATAGCCTATTTATTTTTCACTTTATGAGGTCTGGGTTACATAACAGGATAGCGGAAAGCAAACCCTGCTGTAGATGCTGAATGAAATAAATCTACTCAAGACATGTTTACTGGGACACAGGAACAGGGGGAAATTCTGTTGCTGACTAAACATCCCTTTTCACGTCTTGTTGAGTGAAATATTCAGGGTTTCGTGTAACCTGTTGATTTAATGGAAGACTGCAAACATGCATGATAAGGTATTTTAATGGAAAAGAAACTAGAGTTTTATCAATTATGACATTTTATCTAATAGTTTCCACTTTTTATGTCATAATTTTGACTTTTTATGTCAGAATTATGATTCACCAAAGCATTTTTTTTTTGTCTTACATGGCAGAAATTGCCTTACTTGACTGATTTAAATGTGATACTAACCCATATGCCAGTATTAATGTTAAAGTTTTACTCAGGGTTACCCTCAGTGGTGGGTCTTGTGTTTTTCCTGTCTTGAACAAAGTCTGGGAACAATCACTTACAATGGCAAACACACCTTGTTTTCCAAAAGTTTCTTTGTTTCATTAGTGATAGGCTAAACACGAGCCCACTATTCATTAGAATGCAAGTTTTGGCTTGTCCTTAATTAATTGCATGTCTAGAGGCATGATGGTGATGGTACTTTCCATTTTTATTATAAATCAGGGGGCTGAAAAACATTTTGTATGTCTATGACATGGCAATCTTTCATCTTCAGAAGTGATAGACATGTCAGATGATGATAAAAGTAATTATAGCATTAACTGACATGGCATTGAATACTGAACCCAAAAATTACCAATGAGGAATTCAAAAGGTAAGAGATATCTCTTTATATCTGGGATGAATTCTTTCAACAGTAAAAGTCTTTACTGTTGTTTCCAGGACAACAGTGTCTCCTGATAACAGAGGCTCAGGAAACACATGGTGAGATGGGGCTGAACTCCACACATAGGACGTCCCACAGTTTTTTTTTTTTTTTTTTTTATATATAAATCAAGGCCTCGCCCGGATATTTTTAGTATGTGTTAAACAGCCTAAATATGCAATTTGTAGAAACAAATTCACAAAGTCTGTTTTTCTCAAATGTATTTTTAATAGGCTACGTTTCTCCATTTTCTTTATGTATTACTTGCGCTACATGATTTGTATTAATGTATTATTTAATATTATAATTTAATGTAATTATGTTTTAATATTTCAAAATTTGAAGCAATAAATAATAATAATAGTAATAAAACATACTAGGGCGAAGGCTTACGTTATGAATATTAATAGAGTCTGCTGACGTTGCTTGGTAACCTTCTTGTAATGTTCATGGCTGCGTTTCTCATACAAAGCATAGTTAGCCTACCATTGCCACCAATGTTCTCTACGATGACCACCTTTGCTCGCGGTGCTTTGGAGAAACGCAGCCCACTGATAGCGTCCAGGACTCAAACTAATTAAACTAATTAATATTCATAAGCTAAACTTCCACTGTGGCCATTTCACTAGCGCCATAAACTAATTTTGCATTTCAGCCAATCAGGAAGATACACTGTGTTGCGTCACGCAACCTGATTAATATTCATAACCCAAGCCTTCACCGTAGTAGATTTCGTAGATTCGCTCGCGCTCCGCAGACCTTCTGCTCTTCTTTAATTACTTTGCTGAACAGAGAGAGTTTAGTGCATCCGCTCAGCTGGGGCAAATCGGCAGTCATTTTTGACTAGCCTAAACTCACGTATTTGTTGCTTTTTTTAAGTTGTGCAAAGGATCTTTTTTTCGAACAAGGAGGAGCGAGTAAGAAATCGAGATATTTGTGATCATTTATTTGGTGTAAATCGACGTGAAATAAAAGACAATGACTCAGTTCAACAAGGGCCCTGCATATGGTTTATCAGCTGAAGTGAGAAGTAAGGTAAGGTTTGAATGATTTGTTTTTTTACAGTGTAACGTTACTTTAACGTCAGCTGATCGATGGTTTTTAATCTTTCTTTGCATTGCAAATGTGTATAGACTATGCGTGAAAGTGTATAACGTTAACTGCCTCAAATCAAAACTGCCTACATAGACAGCTTTTCACAGACATGTTCAGAATAAAAAAAAAAATGTCGTATATAACATAATATAGTTCGAAACGTGCTTTGGATGGCCAAAGGCGCAGTCTCTGTAAGTTTTGAGAGAAGGTCATTGTTTCCTTTTCACCTGGTTCCTTTGATTTATTAGTTCTGAGACTCTGGTTTTATGGTCGTTGCAATCTTTGTTTTACTACTGAGTTTTTTGTTTGTTTATAAAACACGAATCCTCATATTTTTGTACGTAGAAAGTAAAAAAATAATCCGTGTTTCATGTTGCACCAACCTACTTTCAATGAATGAAACTTTTTTTTTTTTTTACGCACGCGACGTGTTTTGCTTCACTCGCCATGTTGAGATGCTGTTTGACATTTGCAAGACGCAAAACTTGACATTTTATCAGTGCAAATGATGTTTACCGTGTTTTATTTTGGTTGGTAAAGCTTGCCTGCAGCCTGATGTGATGGTGGGTCATGGGGTCTTTTGTTGAGTTCTGGCCTGGGTGGAGCTCCAGTTTGAGAGAAAGAAACGAGGCCACCGCTTTCTGTAGCGTACAAAACTCAAAAACACAAAACCAATTTACTGACATTATCGGTCCAAACAAGCGACAGTGTGTGTATAATGAAGGTTTAGTGAGATTAGCGATGTCATTTTTTGCTGGTTTGTGTGTAAATTTGTTATGGAAACTTCGAGGTTGAGGTGATGCGCGTGCAGCATCTTTTTTTTTTTTTTTTTTTTTTAAGCGTAGTTTGCTTTCGTTTTCAGTTACCTGATATTTAGCAGTATGGCTTCATTTTACTTTGTAAATCTTTAATTGTTAAATAGCCTATTTGAGTTGTACACACAAACGTTTTGTTTTTTCCAGGAAATGTGGTTACCTTTCACACTAAATCACACTGTGGCTTTTCTGCGAAGTTGCCCAGCGACTGGTGTTTTTTTTTATTTTTATTTATTTCTTCATGTTTCTGGATTCCGCTGTTTGCATTAAACTGCACACAAATATAGCATTTTACTTTCTTGCAAAATGACCTATGCAAATCTCGGTCCATCTGGTCCACCCGGTATTGACTTTCTTGCTCAAGCGATCAATTCCACATTCACACACCTGGGTTTGAACCTGCAGCCTTTTTGTTAGCGGCTAAGACCTTTAACCATTAGGCTACAGCCTTCCTCATTGTCTCAATTGCTTATCATATTTGAAGATCTCACAGAAATTGCACCCCTCTAGTTTCTGTGGATGGTCATTTTAGTTCTATTCAACAGTATTCCAATCACACCATGCATCTCATTAAGCATACATGTGAGTTTGTTTTGTCAGAATGAGTGGGAGGGTGGGCAAACAATGTAAACCACAATGGGGTGATGCTTTCTTGAATCCTGTGCCTTCTGCAGAGGTGTGAGGACACTTGCCTCAGCTGACTTTCATTAACACTTCATTGGGATGCCATGCAAATACCTGAAGAGATCTTACTGTAGGAAACTCCATTACTGATAGGGAATCTTTTGGCTATGTTCAGACTGCCAGCAAAAATCAGATTTTTAACACATCCAGATTTTATCCAGATGGGTTTTTGAAAGTCTGGACGGCAAAAAATGAAACAAAACATCTTTTTTTCTTTTTGTTTTTTTCAAATCTGGAGGTGGTTTGAAATGCGTTTCCAAACAGATTTTTACAGATGCATCTCAGTCTGGACGCTCTGGCCACTCAAATTGAATTTCGAATTGTCTTTTGTGTCACTCTTAAAGGGTTAGTTCACCCAAAAATGAAAATTCTGTCATTTATTACTTACCCTCATGCTGTCCCACACGTAAGACCTTCGTTAATCTTCGGAACACAAATTAAGATTTTGGTTGAAACCTGATGGCTTCGTGAGGCCTTCATAGGGAGCAATGACATTTCCTCTCTCAAGATCCATAAAGGTACTAAAAACGCATATAAATCAGTTCATGTGAGTACAGTGGTTCAATATTAATATTATAAAGTGACGAGAATATTTTTGGTGTGCCAAAAAAACCCAAAATAACGACTTATTTAGTGGTGGCCGATTTCAAAACACTGCTTCAAGAAGCTTCGGGGCATAATGAATCAGCATATCGAATCATGATTCAGATCGCGTGTCAAACCAGCAAACTGCTGAAATCACGTGACTTTGGTGATTCGCTGATTCGACATGCTGATTCATTATTTCATTATGCTCCAGTGCTTCCTGAAGCAGTGTTTTGAAATCGGCCATCACTATATACGTTTTTTTTCTTTTTTTTGGCGCACCAAAAATATACTTGTCGCTTTATAATATTAATATTGAACCACTGTACTCACATGAACTGATTTAAATATGTTTTTAGTACCTTTATGGATCTTGAGAGAGGAAATGTCATTGCTCCCTATGCAGGCCTCACTGAGCCATCGGATTTCAACAAAAATATCTTAATTTGTGTTCCGAAGATTAACAAAGGTCTTACGGGTGTGGAACCGCATGAGGGTGAGTAATAAATGACAGAATTTTTGGGTGAACTAACCCTTTCACATGACAGTGACACACAACGATAACCTCAACTGGTAATGGAAACACCGCACCCCTCGCTGCACAGCGAAGTCGATCATGACTACAGCACGGAACATCACAATATATACCAGTTTCTTTAGGAGTTCTTCATGGCGACTCAAGGCGCTTATAGAGTTTTTCAGGTATGGCGTCACTTTGTAGACCAACTGGCAATTAGCATCACAGTGATCACACTGGTTCCCTTGACCTTGTTAACCACAAACTTTATTTCAGCTGTTTAACCAAAAACCCATTCAAAAAACCCATTGACTTCGAGACGATGGAACCAGAAGTTTGAAAGCTTCGTCGTGTATGTGGGTATGCTTCACCTACGTCGTTACACAAACCATGCAGATTAAGCAACCCATGCAAATAGGTTGGTTATGTCTCAAGACACAAATCTTATGTGATCAGTACTGTGGATGGTCTGCCTGAAAAGATCTGATTTGCCTGCAGTCTGAACATAGCCTTTGAACTGCGTGTTTATCTGCAACTCAAATATAGTATATTGGTTACTTGAAATTATTTCTAAATGTGACCAATATATAATGAATCAATGTGAAAATGTGAGAAGAGAGTCTGGGGTCGGTAAAAAGGGGTCGGTTTTTGAAAAGGCATCAATATACTTCAAGCAAAATTGAAGTACAACTGGTGTGACACCATTTATGACAAAATCAGGCCAAACAAAGATTGTTTTGGGAGTTCAAAACGGCTTGTTGAAGTGAACTTTCCAGAAAAATTTGCTACAGCTGGTATAAACACCTTCGAGCTACCATTGATTCATGGCGATTATGTAATAGGCAGGCTCTTTCTTCTTTGACCTGGTAGTGTTGTCACGATACCAAAATTTTGACTTCGATACGATACCCAACTTCAGTATCACGATACCGATACTTAAACGATACTATGGCAAAAACCTAAAACAGTAGGAAAAGTAAATAAATAACATATGACAGAACTGTGGCTAGCATTTTTATTGGCCACAATTTTGATGTTGGTAAATTACATTTTTATATGATTTAAAGCTGACTTTCTTATGCTTAAATTACTTTGAGTCATTTTACTTGATTTAGAAGATTTAAAACACTTTCAAACTTTTAAATGCAGACTGACCACCCAAATCAAGATTACATTTTATATCAGCTGGTATGTACAGGTGGGCAAGAGGTGGACAATGTATGAGCATGAGCTAGTATGAGAACAAGTTATTTGTGTTATGCTATATAAAAGAACAAAGAAGCAAATTACAAAAACAGTAGTAAATTAAAAATAATCTTTTTTCAGATACACTAAGTTTATTTAACATATTTAACAGGTTTTGTTGTTTGATTAACATTAATGATGGACAGGCCTATTTAATTGGGCTGCTGAATGCATGGACGTAACTGACAAATATCCAGTTATTACCCACCTGTTTACGTCCACTTAAGCCATAACCGACTGTATTCACGCGAGATACTCCACATGATGGACATTTAGACATCTGTGTGCACGTGTATTTGACTATTCAGACGCGTGGAAAACTGATCGCGCGCGCGACAGACAGAGAGAGAGAGAGAGCGAGAGAGAGAGAGAGAGAGAGAGAGCGCTTCTGTTGTGTGTCATTCAGCGCAATTCCGCCTATCCCCCCTTCACTAACTGCATGTAAATAACGAATTGTGTGATTGGATTGTAATTTTGTGCTACGACGATCTTCGACGACCATTTGGCTGTAAACTTAAATTATATTCAACTCGCCAAAGTGGCTAGTGGGAGTGGCTGTCATCAAGCCCTGCATGTAAGTGTTTTGACAGTGAGAATATTTATTACTGTAAATAATTAGAGCAATGTTATTAAAGCATAAATTGGTTTAATATAATTGTATAGTCCCTTCACATATTTGTTTTTTAAAATTAATTTTATTTTAGCAACCAGATATCACTTATTAGACTCAATAATACACCTCTTTGCGGATGTCTGCTTGCATGAGTAATATAAATAACACTCATTTAATTTTTGAGAGCATAAACATAACGCTGGTATCACATTCACTAACCTGTCGCTCTTTAAATTCTCTGTACAAATCGGGATGTTTGGCAAGTTGGATGCTCCCTTCGCTTGCGTTATTTTGTAACGTATTTTGCAGACGGGCTTTGTGGTGTCCGTGGGCTTGCCCTGACTGTCGGCAATGTAAGCAAAATAATGCCATATTTTGCTTTGTGCATCTGCCGTTGCGCAGTTGACAGGAATAAACACGCACTCAATGTGCCTCAGAAGCAGCGCGCTGCACACACACTGCTCCCTGCTGTCGCACATTAGGAAATACAGCTGGCACTCAAAGTACCGGTACTAATAAAATGAAGAACCGTACCGTTTCTAAAAGCAGGGTATCGCGATACCTTTCTAGTACCGGTATATCGTGCAACACTATGACCTGGTAATCTTCTCTGGTTCATTTCTTCCGTTCAGTCTATCGAGGTCAGACATCTGCGAGTAAAAACTTGAATACACTGGAGAGACGCTTTATAGTAGTTGTAATTCTGATTGAAAGACACCGACACTTTCATGCTCAGTATTGTAAAGCTGCTTGCTTTTTAAGTCTACATTGCATGAAGTGGTATATAAACATGACATGATTTGACTGGAGTGCTGAATTGCAGAGCTTGTGCAAACGTCCTCATCGCTGTGATTGGATGCTTTCTTAACTGCTCTTTTCTCACCGCTATCTTTTTTTGTTGTGTGTTTTTGTTGTTGAAAGGAAAGTGCACAGTATTTAAATAGTAATCTAAATGCCGTTCTCACATTATACTGCTGGTCACGTATTTTGAATTTCTTTTTAAGCGAAAAACTTTGCCATGAGTGCATTGGAGTCTTTATGCTCACCAAGCCAGCATATTTCATCAAATGGAGTAAAAGCAGTAACATTGTGAAATATTATAACAAATGTTTTCTGTTTAAATATATTTTGAAATATAATTAATTCTTGTGATGGCAAAGCTGAATTTTCAGCATCATTACTCGAGTCTTCAGTCATGATCCTTCAGAAATGAGCAGAAATTCTTGCTGCTCAAGAAACATTTATCAGTGTTGAAATCAGTTGTGCTGCTTAATATTTTTGAGGATTTTCTTTTTCAGGATTCTTTGAATAGAAGGTTCAAAAGAGCAAGCTTATATTTGAAATAGAAGTCTTTTGTAAAAAATAAGTGTCTTTAACGTCCCATTTAATTCATCTTTAATTTAACTTATTAAAAGTAATAATTTCTTTTTACAAAAAAAAAACTTACTGACTCTAAACTCTTGACTGTTACTGTAGGAAATTGCCCTGGGCCCAAAATGATAGAGTTTAGAGTCATTATACAAAATGTGTGGCTCATATGTAAATGTGTAGTAGACCGTTCTCTCTAGAGTTGGAACAGGGTTTTAATATGTAGTGGACTAATGGTCATATAAACCAATTGTTATGCAAACACATCGTGTCCGTACATACATCACAGACCTTGCTGCCCACATTATTTAGTTTGCTAGACATTTCCAGAGCAACAGAGTGAATAATTGATCAGCAGAAACAGCTGTGCTGTTCACCAAGGTCTCTCACAGCATTAGATCTTTGTTAAAGCTCTTCCCTCCAGCAAATCTATAACCGCATTAAGCAGGATCCTTTCCCTCTGTGTATCTCTTACTGAATTCCTCAAGTACTTCCTGCAAGTGTTTCTTTTTTATTATGCTCAGTTTTTGCCCCCCACATGATGGGTTTGGTCCATGAGGCCAGCAGAACTCTTAACATGTTGTTCTCACAGGGCCAAATACAGATGTTCTCTCTGTTTTCTCTGTCTTCAGGAAGTTCACCCTCTGCTCTGAGTTGAGGAGCTCTGTTTGGAGACGTGTATCAATGCTCTCCTACATGTTTTTTTCCATTAAATGCTATAGTACACACTAGGAACACAAGCTCTATTGTGTGGAAAATGGCAAGTGGACAGCTGGATGTGAAGACACTACTGATGAGGTAGAAAACACCCTGAGATGATATGAAAAGGATTCAGAGGGAGATCTAGTTGCTGCCTTTAGCTGCTGCGTGTGTTATTTGAACCCTCTTTTGGGCCTCCATTTATTGCTGGCTCTTTCTATCATTGGGACTTTTTCAAGCTGGGTAGAAAGATCAGTTGGTTTTTTTTTTTTTTTTTTTTTTTTTTTTCTCTCCCCCAGCGACTGCTCCCTGCAAGGCCTTGAATGTTTGCTTACTGTTGCTTTAGTAGTAATTTCTCTGATTGAACAGCCAATCAGAATGATCAGATGGCCCGACTGACTGACGAGCTCAGACGCCGATTCAGCATGTTGAATCAGCCGGAAAAACCCCAACTAGGACCAACTTCAGCCAACTGTGTGGAACACACTGAGAAAACTTAGTCAGTCGATGAACAAAAACTGCCCGACGGCCGACCATTGGCTTGGTGTGTTCCAGGCTTTATGAGTTAAGAGATCTTTACTGGATGCACATGCATTAATCATGTGGCCAATGCCGATTAATTCTTTTCATGCTTTGGAAAATTTTCTAAATAAATGAAAAATTAAATGCTAAAAACCAGTGGTTTCAAAGATACACCAAGTGAACATAGTCATCACAATTAAAATGTACAGTGCAATGTAAGATAAATTTGAGATGAAAGATCTCATTACAAAAGAATTTTGTAAAGATTACATTACAACAGTGATATTAAATTATTAGTGTTTTAAAACAGTAAGTGAATGTTAGATGAAGCAAAAGTAATCTAAATGTAAAAATAGGGGAAATGAGCATGAATAGTTAGGCTATCCAATATTGACTAGAATTAAAGACATTAATATTGGTCGATAACCAATATGGTATCTATATTGGGCATTTCTCATTTTTATATGCAAAAGTAACTTGGTTTGCCATTTTTACACCATCATAAATTGCGTTTAATGCAACAATCAGAAATTATAATAAATTAAATGAAGTAGCAAATAATTCACACAGAGGATATTTGGAAATCGCTTTATTGTAGATGGGGAAAAAAAAAAAAAAAAAAAAAAAAAGTGTTTGGGGCTGCTGTGAAAAGCAACATGTGTATAGTTCACCCAAACTGAAAATTACTTTGTGAGGAAAAAATTTAAGTGTACAGAGTTTTACTGTCAGTACTACATTAAACTACAATATAAATGTTCAATATAATGTATAATAATGCAGTGGGGGAATATTTGTGTGTCCTGATAATGCCAAATCTTCTGTTACCAGTAAAAAGTGGCCTACATTATTTTAAATATATCTAGTTAGTGACAGAGTGCAAATATATTAATCTAAAATAAACGTTTCAGCGGTAGAATCATGAATACTTTTATTCTGGTGTCTCCATTGTCCTGTGCATTGGGTTACCAGCACCAAGTCCAAGCCTATTAATTTCCACTCCCAATATAATACGAAATTTAGCATTTTAATCAACAGTACATTTTTTTATTTTTTATTTATTTATTTATTTATTTATTTTTTTGGTTCTCCTTTCACCATATGTCTTGGAGTATCGCAATAATATCATATCGTGAGTTCAGTATCGTGATGTGTATCGAATCGTGACATGAGGGTATCATTACACCCATAATATACACAGGATGTCTGTCAGCTCTCTCAGGCGTAGGTGTTGTGAATTGAGGTTGGGGGAAACAAGGTTTTTCAGCTTCATCCTGCTCTGAGGTTTTTTTTTTTTTTTTTTTCAGTATACATTGTGTTTGTTTTAGTGTTGAAGGATGTCCACATTGTTAACAAACGCCTCGGGCATTGTGTGATAACTAAGTGATGATTACCTTTTTTTTTGTTTGTTTTGTTTAAGGAGACTTTACAATAACACTTTAATAATGGAGTATAAATGGTCTCAATTCAAATTCTGCTTGTCATCCGTCTGTCATTCATTCACATCAACAGGAGAGATTAAGGTGTTATGGCTGCTGTACTCATGGTGACTCATGGAAGGTCCTCTGTTTGACTTGCCGTTATTTTCATCACAGACCCATTTCCTGTTGTCTTATTGCTAACAGACAGCTGAAGTAAGGCAGTTTACACTTAGTATTAAGATGTGTTGTGGTCGTTCAGATCACAAGTAGACAAGGGAGACGCATACCCGTTTACACCTGGTATTTTAATCTGTCTCTCTTTGTCCACGTTCAACCACTTCTGTCCTGATTTCTTTGAGAGAGTCTGAGTAAATATATGGGCTTTTTCAGATCTTTCAATCTAATGGACAAAATAAGCTTGCACAATTTACATATGAATGAGCCCGGAGACTACAGAAAAACATAGAGAGCATCAGCTTTTGTTTCTGCTCTGATAGCCGCAAGACGACGCATAACACTCTGAGTGCAGGTTAGAAATCAGGGGCACAAAACATCTTAAGGCTAAAAGTAGCTCCTAACTTGCCGATTTAGGGAAAACTCTTATAAATAATGGGCGTGTCAGTCCTAATTTTAGCATTTTAGCGCTAAAACTAGCTCCTAAATCTGTGAAACATTAGGAGTAGTCAAGATGACTCCTAAGTCACTAAGACCAAATCACAAACAATCCTAATCCACCCAAAGACACTGAACACCATTGAGGCAATAGCGATAGAGCCTTGGGTGCTGAACCTTTTCTTCATAAATGCAAGACATTTTGATTTATAGATTTGAATCTACGATGAGATGCCAAAAAAAAAAAAATGTTGCAATTATGTGGCAATGGTTTTCATGAGTTCACACTTACAAATGATTGAATAGAATAAAAAAATATATGTAATAATATAATATAATTTGTCGCTTGAATTCTGCATTCCCTTGAGATGAAGACATCCAAGAGGCGGTCCACAATTAACTATATATACTAGTTTAATTAGTGACACTTAGCCTACATTTTAAAACTTTTATGGCAACAATATGGCAACATTTTATTTTGACTATGGCAACATTTTTATTAAAAAATATTTATTTGAATAATGCAACATTTGTATTTTAAAACTTTTATTTTAATTTGGAAACATGACATCTCATTCTACAATATTTCTATGATTAAATCGCTGACTCCCATCAGCCAATCACTGTGCGTTTACTCCAATGAGGTCAACCCCGCCTTTACTCTTAGCTTAAGACTTCAGTCTATTCCTTAGTAAAAGTTTGTCTCAGCAGCTTTGTGAATAGGTTTTAAGAGAAAACTCCTAGCTAAGAACTTTTACTGCTATTTAGGAGAACTCTTAGTGGTAAGATAAAATGTTTTGTGAATACAGCCCCAGGAATGGTAAGAGAACATTTTGCTTGGTACATTTTCATCGTCAAACCAAACTTGGGTCTCCAGCCGACAAAGATAAAATCCCGTCTGGCTAGTGTGCTTCACATAATGTTTATGCGTTAGGTCAGTAGGAGGTGAGTAGACCGTTTTTTGTGGCTGTTCGAACACAAGCTTCTATATTACAAAAAACAATCTGGTCAAATGTGTTTTCAACTACCTCTGGAAGGGTAAGAAAGTGGACAAGCTCAAAATGTTTTAGACCCTGTTTACACCTATATTTAGTGTCGTCCACCTGTGATCTGATCAACCAAAATGCATCTTAATACCAGGTGTAAACAGGTCCTAAAAGAGATCTCAACAGGATATAGAGCGCAACAGTTTTGTTCCCAAAGTGAAAATCCCTTTCATTTTCTTCTAAGAGGTAATGATTTTGAGTGAGAATGAAATCTTTTTGGGCAGACCTGCCATGAGCTTTAAGGTTTTGTTAAATGCATGTCAGGGTGATATTTCAATATTTCTTAAAGGTGCTCTAGATTCAAAAATTGAATTTACCTCGGCATAGTTGAATAACAAGAGTTCAGTATATGGAAATGACATACAGTGAGTCTCAAACTCCATTGTTTCCTCCTTCTTATATAAATCTCATTTGTTTAAAAGATCTCAGAAGAACAGGCGAATCTCAACATAACACTGACTGTTACGTAACAGTCGGGGTGCACACCCCCAATATTTGCATATGCCAGTCCATGTTCCCAACATTATGAAAGGCATTAGACAAGGGCAGAATGTCTGGATCTGTGCAGAGCTGAATCAACAGACTAGGTAAGCAAGTAAGGACAATAGCAAAAAATGGCAAATGGAGCAATAATAACTGACATGATCCATGATATCATGATATTTTTAGCGATAATTTTAAATTGTCTTTCTAAATGTTTCGTTAGCATGTTGCTAATGTACTGTTAAATGTGGTTAAAGTTACCATCGTTTATTACTGTATTCACGGAGACAGGAGCCGTCGCTATTTTAATTTTTAAACACTTGCAGTCTGTATAATTCATAAACACAACTTCATTCTTTATAAATCTCTCCAATAGTGTAGCATTAGCTGTTAACCACGGAGCACTATCAAACTCTTTCAGAATCAATGTAAACATCAAAATAAACACTGTACTTGCGCGATTAGACATGCTGCATGACAAACACATAGTAAAGATCCATTTTGAGGGTTATATTATCTGTTATTTACTTTTTTATTATTATTATTATTATTATTTTTTTTTTTTTTTTATGTTGTTTAAGGCAAGCGCAAGCTCTTGGGGCATGGAGCACCAGATTTAAAGGGCCACACACCCTGATTCGGTGCATTTCTAATTATTCCCCAAAATAGGCAGTTAAAAAAATGAATTAAAAAAAAAAATTATGGGGTATTTTGAGCTGAAACTTCACAGACACATTCAGAGGACACCTTAGACTTATATTACATCTTTAAAAAAAAAAAGTTCTAGGGCACCTTTAAAATTGGGTTTAATTGCTGAAACCCCAGTCAAGAACTACCTTGGAAATCTAAAATATTTAACTATGTATTTATTATTTTTATTAATTATTTTATAATTATTTATTTAAAACAATGATTAAGTTAGAGCTCTGCAGCAACGTCTATTATTTTTATTTTTATCCTCTTTTTAAATGTTCCTTTTGCCTTAAGTTTGTGTTGTGGTTCATCTTGTAGTTGATTGGTTTGGTTCATGGCTTTGAACTGTTTATTGAAAAGTTGTTTAAAATGCCTGTGGAGAAAATGAATGGGGAAAAATACTTCTTGAACCAAGGGGCGGTCAATATTATGCTCTATTTGTCCTCTCATAATGAAGAAACTCTAAAAGGAACAAAATTTTATGCCTTTAGAAAGTGTCTTTATATATTGATGTTAAGGCCTTAAATTGCTATACAAAGGAAAAGGAAGGTTTCTCAATTGCTACACATTTCTTAAAGGGTACAGAAGAATTCTTCATAAAAGCAGACATGTTTTAACTTGACACCTCTTTGGAACCTCATTCAGTTGAAGTTAGGAACCGAACCGCACTTGTTTGATTTGGAATATGTTTTACAACTCATTTAGAATTGATTTTCAAGACTAGACCAGTTGAAGGCAATTAAAGAACCTTAAAGTGACAATGAAAGGAAAGACTACCTCTCAAACATGAAGTTACTTGATTTAAATAAGATACAAACTTGTGCATAATTTAACCTGTCAACTGTCACCCCCTTTTTTGAGCATAGATCTGAACTTAAAAGTTTGTCATTCATAAATGCTTTGGAATACAGACTTGAGGTTGATTTTGAAATCATCATTCCGATTGATGAATCCGAACATAGCATTTACATGAATGTAAAATAGTGATGATGAAGCTCTTCAAAACGGATTTAATCATTTGACATGGGTACACTGCACGAATATACAGAGTTTCTCGCTGTTTTCGCACACTACAGGAGAATTTTAGATTGACATGACAGTGATTTAATATATTCAACAACAATAGCTTGTTCCGTGCGTCATCTCATTACGCCATTTCTACATCATTGTACATGTGAAGACTATCCAGTTTCGGTTTTCAATCCATTGAAGTGTTTACATGTCCTATCAAACAGATTAGAAAAGGTTTATCCCATCCCTCTCAAGCCAATTTAAATTTCAATCATTTTTATTACAATTGAGCGGTTTACTTGGAGCGTTTTCATTCGGATTGAACTTTTAAACCGAATGTAATCATACAATGTTCATGTAAACGCACCTACTGACCATAAACAAGCGAACCTATTTTAAAGTCTATATTTTTTTGTAGGCAAGATAAGCCCTTTCAATATTTCTTTGTTTGCTGAATAGCAGTAATGGGGTCTGACAGGCGTCTGGAGCTGCTCCTAAAGCCAGAGTTCAAAGATCGGACAACACTCTGTAATTTCCTGTCCATCTTACTGCACTTGGCTCCAGTCCTGCACAAACCATTCAGAGATGAAGGCGAGAAAGTTTTCCAAAACTAACCTTAAAACATGATGGCACCTGCACGCTCAAACCCTTTGTTTTGTAAGTTTATGAATTCATGAATTGAAACTGTGCAAAAGTTTCCATGCGAGTTTCATGCATGTGTTCTCAGTTCCAGTTATTTAGGTTGGAAAGTGTCTGTTGCTACCTTACCTTACCTTATATTGGCACCATATCAGTTGGAATGAATGTCTCTTTGTATGGCAGGCCTTGGATTACATATGGAGAAACTGTTTTAGGAAGCAAGAGTTTTCAGTCTCTCTCTCGTTCTCTCTCGCTCTCTCTCTCTGGTCCCTGTAGATCGCTCAGAAGTATGACCTGCAGAAGGAGGAGGAGCTGAGGTATTGGATTGAGGATGTAACGGGCATGCCAATTGGAGAAAACTTCCAGATGGGATTAAAGGATGGTGTCATACTGTGCGAGTGAGTCTGAGCATGATGGAAACCATCACGCACATTTCAGTTTGATTAGGAACTCCAAACATTGGAGCACAGATGGCTGTGTGTTTGTTTGGCTCTAAACAATAACTCTCAGCCCACCTGTAACCTGTAACCCAACAAACCAAATTATGAAGTGGTTATAATATTCAGGCTTGAGACAGAAAAACAAAAAGTTGTGCCAAGCTCAAACAATGTGTTCATATGATAACCACCTAGTCTGGCATCCACACCTTCTTTTGTTTGATGCTGCCCCAAAGAAAACTTTCCAGAACGTTCCTTATTTTAATGAAGAAACGTTCTGTCAAATCTTAGCTTGGTATATAAAAAAGTCTCTCGTGCTCACAAAGGCAGCATTTATTTGATCAAAAATAGTTTAAAACGGTAATATTATTATAATTTAAAAGGTACATTTTCTATTTTTATATTTTAAAATGTAATTTATTCCTGTTGTCAAAGCTGAATTTACAGCAGCATTACTCCAGTCTTCAGTGTCACATGGTCATTCAGAAATCATTCTAATATGCCGATTTGAAAGTAAGACAGCTGTGTTACAAGTGCAGTCAGTTTGTCTTTTTGTATTAAAGAGTGTCATAAATGTACTTTACACCTTACTTGTGAAAATGGTACCAAAATGAATAAAAAAAAAGTGTTAAACAGTTAGGCTTCTTAATATTTTTGTGGAAACCGTGATACATTTTTTTCAGAATTCTTTGAAGAGAAAGTTCAAAAGATTAGCATTTATTTGAAATGGAAATCTTTTATAACATAAGTTTTTTTACTGTTTGATCATTGTAATATATCCTTGTTGAAAAGTATTACTATAAAAAAATGTCACTGACCAAAAAATCTGACCATGTAAATTGAATGTCTCCTAGAAGATGTAATATTTGTCTTTCTCTTAGGCTTATTAATAAACTTCAGCCAGGATCCATTAAGAAAATCAACCACTCCAAACTTAATTGGCACAAGGTGAGGGAAAACCGTTTTTATGTATAGCAGTGTTGTTTCAGTGTTATTATATATTTTTCTTCTCGTTTCAATTCGGTTTTATTATTAATGTAAAAATGTGATAGCAAAGTCACTTTTCTTATTCTTTTCACTGAAGCTTGAGAACCTGGGCAACTTCATCAAAGCCATACTTGCTTATGGCCTGAAGCCTAACGACATCTTTGAAGCCAATGATCTGTTCGAGAATGGGAACATGACTCAAGTTCAGACCACACTTCTTGCCCTGGCCAGCATGGTGAGTTTTGTGCAAAACATCTTGGATGGAGATGATGAAAGAAGGTTTTATTCTCTCTGACAACAGTTTGGATTCGGAGTTGCTGGTATAATGCCACTTTCATTCTTTCATTTAAAGGCAAAAACCAAAGGTATGGACACAAAAGTCGACATTGGTGTAAAGTATGCGGACAAGCAGACCCGCAACTTTGATGATGAGAAAATGAAGGCTGGTCAATGTGTGATTGGACTGCAGGTGTGACTTCATTTGGTTCATATCTGTTGTGGCTTTGGGAAAACTTTGTCCCCTCTTAATCATGCTTTGTATATTTATATATATCCCTTATTTTCTCAATGGCTAGATGGGGACAAATAAATGCGCTAGTCAGGCTGGAATGACCGCTTATGGCACAAGGAGACATCTGTATGACCCAAAGACTCAAGCGGACAAGCCTTTTGACCAAACCACGATCAGCCTGCAGATGGGAACTAATAAAGGAGCAAGCCAGGTGAGTTTGAGTCCCAAAGGGAATAGTTCTCCCAAAAATGGAAAATTTATTCATCTTTGAAACAAGACCAACCTTTGAAAATGTAGGTATTTGCAATGAAACTTGAGAGGTTTCTGTGCTTCTATTGAAAGATCAGATAATCAAAACCAAAACCTCATTGGTTATGCATCACACACACTTTTGAGCTTCTGTGTTTACCATATGTTATGTGCTCTGAATGTTTGTCGATCATCTTTTAGATGTAAATAAAAGCCTAAATTAAATCTGTATGTATCATATGAAGTGATCATATTACAAAAACAAGTCTCACTATTAAAAGTCTTGAACATAAATCAAAC
Organism: Chanodichthys erythropterus; assembly: GCF_024489055.1. Lineage (NCBI taxonomy): Eukaryota > Metazoa > Chordata > Actinopteri > Cypriniformes > Xenocyprididae > Chanodichthys > Chanodichthys erythropterus. The sequence continues at coordinate 24,594,047 of NC_090236.1, read as the reverse complement.
ATATACAGTACAATAATGTATATGTTAATTTGAACCAGTGTAAGTTTTAAAATTAATTTTACACTCCTATGGCAAACTTTCTTTATCCAAAAAAAATAAAATAAAATCTTGTCTTGTCTTTCAAATAAATAAAATGTCTAAATAATGCAAACCAGTCATTGAACAACATTACTTCTGTAAAGAATCAAAAGTGCATGTGCCACGGATAAATAAAATGGAATAGCTTCTGCGTGGACAATAATGAAATGATTTGAATTAAACCATGTTGTTGAAAAAAAATTATATGAGAAAAATAAGAGTGCTAGTATTGCTGCCTTCACGTGCTATTGGAAATTTGATCATTCCCACTTTTGATTACAAGCTCATTGCATTCAAGTTGAAATGGGAGGACATTCATGTGCAATTTTTACTTAGGAAACTCGTATTTACGATAATTCCGAGATCACGTGAAGGGAGCATTATTAATAATGCATCAATGTTTTTTGAAAACTGAAGCTAAAGTTGATCAAGATGCGCTTTACTACCGGGTTAATTCTTAACCAAATGCATCCTATATAAGATAAATCTATATTATATTATATTATATTATAATATAATATAATATAATATAATATAATATAATATAATATAATATAATATATTATATTATATTATATTATATTATATTATATTATATTATATTATATTATATTATATTATATTATATTATATTATATTATATTATATTATATTTATTATATTATATTATATTATATTATAGGATGCATTTGGTTAAGAATTAACCCGGTAGTAAAGCGCATCTTGATCAACTTTAGCTTCAGTTTTCCAGTTTACCAGATATATCGTGCATCCCTAATTTCTTCCTTATTGTGAAGTATATCCAAGTGAAACTGCTTTTTGAACAAGAGAAAAATTTGTCCATCGGGAATTGTTTGGATGGTTGTGGTTTGCTGTTTGTTGATCTCATGTGGGTGATGGGTTGTCCTGCCCTCCTGCTGAAAGCACATCATTAGAGAAGAGATGTCACAACAAGGGGGAGGGGAAGTTATTTTGATTACACTTGAATTAAAAAACATATTTTTTTTTATAATATACACTTTTATATTTATAATTATTATATAAAAAAAGAATTGTCAATTCTGAGACATAGGAGTTAGTTGTCCATGTAATACTTTAGTTTTCACTTTATTCGCCCTTTCTTCTCTCTCAGGCTGGCATGTCAGCCCCCGGCACCAGGAGGGATATTTTTGACCAGAAAGTGGCTATCCAGCCTCTGGACAACTCCACGATCTCTCTGCAAATGGGCACCAACAAGGTGGCCTCTCAGAAGGGCATGAGCGTGTATGGGCTGGGCAGGCAGGTGTACGATCCCAAATACTGCGCCTCCCCCACTGAGCCCACCATCCACAGCAATGGCAGCCAGGGCACCGGCACCAATGGCTCCGAGATCAGCGACAGCGACTACCAGGCTGAATACCAAGGGGAATATCAGGATGAGTACCAGGCAGACTACCACAATGAATACAGAGCCCACTATGACCATGGGATTGACTATTAAACATATAGGCGTACAACACAGATGAATATTTTTGGAATTCTTTCATCAACAGAGCAAGGGGTTTTTTTCCCTTCGCTGGCCTTTTTTATATGACAAGAAACAGATGTTTAGAGGAGTTTTTTTTTTTTTTATATCATCATTCCTCTATTGATTATACAGTATTTTATTAGGTAGGTAGGCAATAGACTATAGTTTTAAAGTTTGGCCCTTTTTAAAAGTTGAGACTGGTTAGAGGAGAAGTGAAAGTGTTCGTCAAATGTCATTCATGACATATTAACCACAATCCGTATCCTTAGATTTAAACTTCTTTTGAGCATCATTTGGTTTAGCATTGTCATTTCTAGCATTTATTCTATGCAGATTTCATTAAGTTTCCAGACTGTCTGCAGTACAAAAAAAGATATCCAAAAAGATGAAACGGTTTCCAGGCCAATTTAAGCATTGTGGCTTTTTAAGAGTTTTTTTTTTTTTTTTTTCTTAAGTATATTTTTTTGTTTCTTGCCTTTTTTTTAATTCATTTGACCAAACAACACATTGATAAATTGTGCCATAGGCCCTTGCATATGTTTAGACCAAACCATATGTTCGTTTACCCTTCCACACTTCCCAATCATCTTGGAGACCCCAGTCCTGTTGAATGGCTCTTTTTTTTTTAAATGAATAAAGTTTTTAATTTTCCAGTCAAGTATGTTGTCATTCGGGTTAAATGAGAAAACATTTTGGGTTTCTCAATAGGTTTCGTCACACATTTTTATGATGGATGGATGGAAAAAAAAAATCAGATGAAACTGGCCATTTTGTGATGAACTCAACCGTGGAATCTTAATATCTTTGCTGAATCATTCTGGAAATGATGAGCCCTTGCGTTTGGACAAGCGGGTGTGAATGCTGCCTTGTGTCACCGAGAGCTGTAGAGTAAGAATCTCTGATCTCAGAGCAGTAGTGAGGCTTGGAGCACAAGGACTGGCCGGCATAAAGGGTTCGTGAGAAAAGCCCCAAACCCCCACCTCTTCCCGCAAACACCCTGACGAGGAATAATCCCTGCTTTGTGTGCCTTTGGAATTTGGCTCTGATAATGCAGTACTCAATTAGACAGTCTGACAGAACAGCACAGGTTTCCCCTAGCAACATTCCCTTTGTATCAAATGTGACTCTGTATAAGCAGCCTGAAAGCTTCTACCTGCTTTGGGAAGAGCTTGAGTATAACAGAAAGTTAGTAAGTGTGTTTTGGTGTGAATTTCTACAGAAATGTACCTGTCATTAAAGCGATGGTTCTGTCCAAAAATGAAAATTGTCATTTACTCACCCTCATTTTGTTCCATGTGTATTTTTTTTTTTTCTTTTTCTTTTTCTGTTGAATATAAAGGATGTCATCCCAAAACTTTTTGTTTCTCAACATTATTCAAAATATCTTTTGTGTTTCACAAAAGAAAGCTGGTTTTGGAACAGCTTGAGGGTAAATACATTGACACAATTTTTATTAGTATGTAAACTATCCTTTTAAGTGATATTAAAGCAACTGCCAAGGGTACTTTGCTTTGTTGATGACTGATCACATGGATGCATCCTGACGTTTTGAGTGTACACGAACTTTTTAGCAATGTTAGATCTTGGTAAGAAGCACTTAAAAGAAAGCAGACTAAGCAAAGGCCACTTAAAAAGTAGATGCATCTAATAAATATATAAATAGACAAACCTGAGAGGTCATAATTCATACAATATGTTGAAAATGGACTGAAAAAGTTCCGTCATAAGATAACAAACCTAAACATAACCATGACTGTAACAGGAAAAATCCAATACAAGTCATTCATCTTCCTATGATATTACAATATTTGCCTTTTCATTTCAGTTTTAACAATTTGTCATGAGAGTTCATATGGTATCCAAGTGACTCCAATTTAATGTTCTTAGTGAAGTGAAATAGCAACAAACAAGCTGTGCTGAGATTTCAAATGAACATTAAAGAAATTCAGAAAAAATTGTAAGACGATCCTGCAGGCATCTGCTGAAGACATCAACGGAACCTGATCGTTTTTGTATTGTATGGAAAAGCATTTAGCAGAGGACAGTCATTTCTTTAACTTTCATTAGGGGACTTTTACATTAATGTTGTTTTTTGTGCTATGAAACATGAGGCAGATAAATGTTCTTAAGGAAAAAAACCTATGAGCTCAGCTCATGTATTCCCGAATATGTTAGTCTCAAAGAAAACACTATCATTTTGCTCCACAAACCTCAAGATCGGTCTGTGAAAACACTGAAGTAACTTTAAACTTGAAATATTTTAATGCCTGTGGCATGAGCCGTTCCTCTTCGGTTACAAAAGCCGGACTGTACATTTGCCAACCGTTCTGCAATCTCCAGCCCTTTTGAGGAGTCTTCTCATTCAGGCTTTACGCACAGTATGTGAATGCTTTACATCACAGTAGGCATGGCTACAAGTAAATGAGGTTGGATTGGTTTTTTTGATGAATACTTTCCACTCGTGGCTCAAAGAGAGTTCCTCTCAGCGTTCAGCTGGACACCGCAGCTGCTGAGGGGCCGAGGCTGGAAAATGTTTGTCACTCCTCTTTCTCCGTGTCCCCTCTCTGCTCATTGTGTTAGTTTATACTTTAGACAGATATGACTAAAAGTTGAAGGTTTCAGTTTCTGAATCAAGGATTGGATTTCTGTAAGTGCAGGACAGCTTGCACTGTTTCTTTAAAGTATGTTTGCTTAAAACTATAATATTTCATATTATGACCTTTGGCTCTTCCGGTCAGATGTTAGCTGAGGGAATAGTACATTGGATTTGATGCCAAGAGCTTGTCCTTGTCTTTTACCCTTAGATACAACATCTCTGTTTTTGTTTTTTAAATTAGATTAGAGCCTCTGTGATACTAGTGTCAATAAATGGAAGAGCATTTAAACAGGTTTCCTAAACACTCCCATTATCCTCCAATGATAAGACAATAAGATAGCTCCACCCTAAACCCAACACCACTGTTTGAGGACTGGGCAAAATGCTCAAATACACAAAGTGATGTTTTGAAAGTGTTGCTTTACACTTTTTGTGGAAATCCACCAACAAATTGCTTGCTCATAGTTTCAAAGTATTTAATAAAAAAAAAATAAAAAAAATACAGACCTCAAGAAATTATTTTTTGTGTATGTGTGAGTTCTTGTCAATTTACATTATACTACCTTCAAAGCATTTGGGGTTGTTAGGATTTTTAAAATATTTTTATTTGAAGAAGTCTCTTATGCACATCAAAGCTGCTTTTATTTGATAATAATAATAAAAAAATAATATTGTGAAATATGATTACAATTGAATATAACTTAGTATATCTGCATATATTTTAAATTGTAATTTATTCCTCTGATAGCAAAGCTGAATTTTCAGCATCATTACTCCAGTCTTCTGTGTCACATGATCCTTTAGAAATCATTCTAATATGCTGATTTGCTGCTCAAGTAACATTTATTTATTTATTTATTTATTTATTATTATTATTATTATTATTATTACCAATGTTGAAAACAGTGCTGCTTAATGTTTCTGTGGAAATTCTGATTTATTGATGAATAAAAAGATAGAAATAGAAATCTTTTGTAACATTATAAATGTCTTCACTGCCACTTTTGATCAGTTTAATGCATCCTCACAGAATAAAAGAAAAAAAAAAACAACTTGAAACTTTTGACCCATACTGTATATGCAAGCACCTATGTTGACCAAAAACAGTTTTGCCTTTAAAATTTAAAATCTTTCTCTCTGGAGAAACAAACCAAAAATACTGATGACTCATCCTGAACTGCAGAGTTCTGTCCAATCAGATACTCCCAATACTGCCTACAAATGGTCTATGATTTTGATTGTGAATTTCTTTCACAAATCGTTTTAATTTAAGCAATGAGAAAAGTATTTGCTTTCAAAAACTTGTGTTTCTCCTACTTGAGGTGAGGAAAATTGTGTCAGCATTTAGATGTCTCATTATTAAGGATAAAGTGTATTTGACTGGTCATGTGATCTTAGTACATCAACCACCAGATTAAAATAAAGTAAAATAAAAGCCTTCATCTTGTGTGGGTGTGTTGTATTATTAATGTCTTTATGTAAAATGTGCACTTTTTTAGATGCTGTTTATAATTCAGACAGAACCCGATTTTAGCAGGATGTTTTTGTACATTAGTGTACTTTGAGATACTTTAGATAGATACTAAAATCTCTTTTATTTAATTGTGGTGATGGGAATCTGCAGAGACACCTGCTGACACGTCGCAGAAATACACCCTCTTAAGTTTCCTGAATCATTACAGGTAAATCCTCAGAGCAGAGCAAACACTTTGATTTAAACGTTAATATTCCAAAATTATCCATCTGTGTTGTGATCATCATCATCATCTCTGTTTAACAACATACCAAATATTAAAATAACCTTTACATTATAAGTTACTACAGTTAGTAATATACATGGCATCTGGAACATGCGCATGTACATAACAACCAGAAGGTGGCACTCACATAGCAATGTAAAAGAGGGTCTATGAAAGAATTAAGCGTAACACAGAAGGTTAAGCGTGTTTTGCTCACAGGATGATTTCCAGTTGGTCAGGAAGAGTATGAGCCACTAATAACATTGAACTTATCAGTAAAACCAACAACAAACTGCTGATAACTGTGAGAATAATCAGTCATTAACATTCCAGCCAAAATGGGATTTCATCACTTCAGAATGAGAAAACACAGCAAACACATCTGCTGCACAATGCCAGCTCTGTTAGCGAGTGCAGAGTGAACCAGAGCATGTGGATCATGTGTTTAGTCAAAGCTTGCTTTGAATAAAAACTTTTGTATATCTGGTTCAAGTTCAGACGATGACTATACAAACTTTGAAAGTTATATTGCAAACTTTCAATCTCAACCAAAACAAGTGAGTTATTATAGCAGAATGTCAAAGCAGCTTTTTTCCATACAGTGAAAGTGAATGGAGACAACATCTGTAAAGCAAGATTTTCAGTTTTTTTTTTTTTTTCTTTTTTTCAGTTCCTCACACAAAATCCTCACACTCTGACTTCAGAAAAGCTGTATGCACTGCTTTTATGATACTTATATACCGATATTTTAACTTTTTTGGAGCTTGGCTGGTCACCATCCACTTTCATTGCATACAAGCAGCTGTTCTGCTATAAATGTCTAATAAAGTTTTTTTTTTCCACAGAAGAACACAAAAGTTTCCATTTTATTTCTATTGAAGCATGCTTTATCATCTGAACTGGTTATGAGACAAAGTACTCAAGTCTGAGAAACCTATCATAGTACATTACATCATATTTGTCTTTTCTTAAAGGGTTAGTTCACCCAAAAATGAAATTTCTGTCACTAATTACTCACCCATGTCGTTCCACACCTGTAAGACCTTCATTCATTTTTGGAACACAAATTATGATAGTTTGATGAAATCTGAGAGGTTTTTTTATCCTCCATTGAAAGCAACGAAACTACCACATTCAATGTCCAGAAAAGTAGTAAAAAGTAGTTAAAACGTGACTACAGTGGTTCAAACCTTAAAGGTGCCCTAGAACTTTTTTTTAAAAGATGTAATATAAGTCTAAGGTGTCCCCTGAATTTGTCTGTTAAGTTTCAGCTCAAAATACCCCATAGATTTTTTTAAATAATTTTTTTTTAACTGCCTATTTTGGGGCATAATTAGAAAGGAGACGATTTCAGGCTGCGGCCCCTTTAAATCGCGTGCTCTCCGCCCCCTTCCGAGCTCTCGACTCTATCACAGCATAAACAAAGTTTACACAGCTAATATAATCCTCAAAATGGATCTTTACAAAGTGTTCGTCATGCATACTGAATGCATGCATCGGATTATGTGAGTATTGTATTTATTTGGGTGTTTACATTTGATATTGAATGAGTTTGATAGTGCTCCGTGGCTAACGGCTAATGCTCCACTGTTGGAGAGATTTATAAAGAATGAAGTTGTGTTTATGAATTATACAGACTGCAAGTGTTTAATAATGAAAATAACGACGGCTCTTGTCTCCGTGAATACAGTAAGAAACGATGGTAACTTTAACCACATTTAAAAGTACATTAGCAACATGCTAACAAAACATTTAGAAAGACAATTTACAAATATCACTAAAAATATCATGTTATCTTGGATCATGTCAGTTATTATTGCTCCATCTGTCATTTTTCACTGTTGTTCTTGCTTGCTTACCTAGTCTGATTATTCAGCAGTGCACATCCAGACGTTAATACTGGCTGCCCTTGTGTAATGCCTCAATCATGGGCTGGCATATGCAAATATTGGGGGCGTACACTCCGGCTGTTATGTAACAGTCGGTGTTATGTTGAGATTCGCCTGTTTTTCGGAGGACTTTTAAACAAATGAGATTTATATAAGAAGGAGGAAACAATTGAGTTTGAGACTCACTGTATGTCTTTTCCATGTACTGAACTCTTGTTATTTAACTATGCCAATATAAATTCAATTTTTAATTCTAGGGCACCTTTAATATTATGAAGCAATGAGAATACTTTTTGTGCGCAAAAACAAAACAAAAATAACAACTTTATTCAACAAATCAACAAAGTATTGGCCGGCTCCTGCATCAGCATCACATGCATGCGTCGTGCTGCTCACGTCAAGTCAAGTCAAGTCATCTTCATTTATATAGCACTTTTCACAATACATATTGTTTCAAAGCAGCTTCACAGTGACAATAGGAAAATTCTTATTGATCTAAAGTTGTTTGTATATATTGTTAATTATTACTTTAGGCGCTGCTTAATTGACACCTTTCCTACTGAAAACCGAATGCCTTTAATGCATTCTTGCAATTCATTTACGTGTTTAGTCTATAGGTTTGTGTGTTTGAGTGTGTATGTGCGCAGAAGCTTGGTCTTTTATTTTTAAAAGTGATATTTGCTAAATTAATTGTCTGGTCCGCATAATACAGAAAAATTAGTTGTGTCCGCAGATCTATGTGAACTGGAATAATTTTGATAACATTTTATCTATACATAGGGAAAGGAAAGGGAAATGTGCCTTCACAGGGTATAGTTTAGTTGAAACGTCAGGGCTGCGTTATCATCATGTCCAGATGCAGGTCCTTCATCTCATCTGGATACGGCCTGGATCTGGCAGGCTGCGGCAAACCTTGGGATAAACAGCGAGAGACTAATATTAGTGTAGACAACATTCTTCTTCTTTTGATGTAGAGAGTACATCAGGCATTATGGGAAGTGTTCCTGGTTCCGGCTGACATAATCTATGCAGCCTAATAATTTACATTTGAATTATAGAAGTAGAAAATGTGTTATGTGTATACAAGTTTAAACAGATGTGTTTTTAGTCTAGATTTAAACTGACAGAGTGTGTCTGCTTCCCGAATAGAAAGATAGGAAGACTCTTCCAGTTTAGGTGCTAAATAGGAAACGGATCTACCGCCTGCAGTTGATTTTGATATTCTAAGTATATCTAGTATACACAAGACTAAATAATGATCTGAGATGTCATCGCTCTGCTGCAGAATTTCAACGGCATCAATATTGTTTCCATGTGACAATATTAGATCTAAAGTATGATTACGACAATGAGTGGGTCCTGACACGTGTTGTCTAACTCCAATTGACCATTCGCCGGGAGTTTGATTGACAAGCGATCTAACCAATCAGAATGCAGAATCCGCCATTTTGTCCGACAAAGCAGTCAGGAGTTAGAAGATTAACTTTGGTGGAAACAACTTTCCGCGTTTGAAACAACATTCATTCTCATGTTCATTCATGTTTATTTGATGCTATAAATGGACTAGTAGGAAGAGATGATTGGTTTACGAGCCTCTTGAGCTGAGGCGCTACAACAATCTGTCACAACTATGGTCACGACACATTAAAGAGCCACAAAACGTTTTTTATTGTTTGAATTTCTTTAAAAACTACACAGTATGAAAGCTGGGACTTTGTTTAATATCATAAGTAACCTGCTCTGTCTTGTCTGTCGGTGTGTTGTCAGTGTCCTCTTTGCTCCGCAATGTATTTTTCACTCACGCCAAAGCTTGTCGGACAAAGCAACAGTAAGAGTTTAAGTTCAGAATGTCTGCAAATGCCAATTGCAAATCCCAATGCGTCTTTATCATTATTTACATGGATATTAAAATCACCAACAACAAGGAGTTTATCTGCAGCAAGTACTAACTCTGATAGAAAATCAGCAAATTCTTTGATAAAGTCTGTATGGTGTAGCCAGCACAAATGTCAACTTAGATGATGTTACATAAAGCACCATCACTTTGAAGGAATTATATTTAAAGGACTTTTGAGTAATACTGAAGATACTCATTTAAAGTAATATAAACACAGCAAATCTAGATTACTGTCTGTGATAATATAATTTACAATAAGTGCTTTTGAAGAAAGGGATCTAATATTCAGCAACCCAAGCTTTATCATTTGTTTATCAGTGTTATCTCTGTTTTTTATTTGTTGAACATCAATAAAATTTTTACCCTTAAATTGGTTTGGAAGCTTTTTGTATTTACTAATTCGGGGTACAGACACAGTCTCTATGTGATAATATCTAGGTGAAAGATTTTCTATGTGTTGGGAATTATCTGACTTTCTGTGACGTGAGACGGCTAGCAGACGGTCGGTTTAGCCAGTATGTCTGCTTCCTGACCTGGGCCCCAGTTATTCATGTTTCAGCTATGTCATTTGTCATGGATCAAGACTATGTGCCATAGAGAGAAGAGCGGCACCATCCCAGGAGGGATGAATACCATCTCTTTTCAACAGGTCAGGTCTGCCCCAAAGTTTTTCCAATTGTCTACGAAACTTATTTTACTCGCGTGACCAGAGCCGGCCAATAATGAGCTGGCGTTCTGACATAAACACGGAAGCTCTGCAACTTAAAAGCATAGCAGGATGACAGGGATGAAACAAATTTGTCGATTAAAATAAAGCATTCTCGTCGCTTCATAATATTAAGGTTGAACCACTGTAGTCACGTTGACTATTTTAACAATGTATTTACTACTTTTCTGGACCTTGAATGTTGTAATTTCATTGCTTTCAATGAAGGATGAAAAAACCCTCTCGGATTTCATCGAAATATCTTATTAACGACAGAAATGTCATTTTTGGGTGAACTAACCCTTTAATCTAAAATCTATTAATGTTTTACCAATTCAAAGGAAAGAAGAAGTGGTACACTGTACTTACGCATCAGCATTTTTAACTTTAGCTTTATTAATCAGGGCTATGCTAACCACAGTCTGTGTGACATTTGAAAAGTCACAAGGAAGTGATTGTGATAAGTCAAGTGATAAGACACATGCATTACTAAATGCAAACGGCATGACATACTCTTTACGGTAACAATGTGCATTGTTAATCAATGAGTGTTTTTTTATTTCAGCACATTGGTTCATCTGAATGTTGATGATGATGGAGACCAGAGTTCCACAGTCAGTAGGAATGCTGAGGAATGTGGAGGTTGAACTGGACAGTGTTCATCAGCGACTCCCAACTCATAAGAGCTGTTGCATAACCGTACTGAGAATATTAGCAGGTTCAGGGATGATACGGAAAAAAAAGCGAAGAGGCAAAGTTTTTCTGCCCTTTCATGTTCTGCATGTTCCTTTCCTATTAAAAGAACAGTCCCTCGAGTGAATGGATCATAGCGTTAGTAAAATGGGAATGAGTCCCAGTCTGCAGGGGTGTGATCGATGCACTTGAGAGCATGGGAAACTCAGAAAGGGACTTTCTTAGATGTCTTTATTATGTATATTTGTTTTTAGCAATCTAGCCAGGACAAATAGTCCTACAGGCCAATTTCAAAAAGTTGTATGTTAGATATAAATGAAAGGATTTTGAACACATATCAGTGTATTTTCATTTCCAATTTGTTGGGAGCTTACTGGAACCACACATTACAGGGGTGAACAAAATCTGCTAGAAATTTGAGACTAGTAATCATGAAGGGTGTGGAGCTGAGGGATTCTTGAAAATAAATATTGGTAGAGAATGATACAAAAAAAAAAAAAAAAAAGATTGATTAAGACTCCTTAGTGCCCCTTGGCAGAGAGTTTTACCAGAAAGTACATTCTGTGTTTTGTTTATTCAACAAAAGTGAATTACTGAAAGTATCATTATAAGGGGAGGATGTGGATAAACTACTATGTATACTATAATAGTATATATCCATCCATCCATCCATCCATCCATCCATCCACCTGTTTGCTAAATTCAGTTCAAGAATTGATTTGGAATTTAAAGGGATTCTCAATTCAATTCGGAATGTCACAAAAACCCTGGTAAAGACTTAAAACCCAGCTAAATGACGTAAAGAGACAGTCACCAGCTGGCTGTATCCCTATCCAGAGGAAAGAGAACATTGTGGAGAACAGACAGTGTTGACAGGAATAATCAGTAATATCCTGGAGCCAGAAGAGGACAGGCAACCGCTCTGCGTCTCTGAATTTGAACTAATGCTCTGGCCACGTGTACCCTGTTTCCTGTTATCTGAAATGGAGACCTGATCACTATGATGACTACTCAACCTGTAACAATGGTCTGAACCAGGGATGGAGATCTTTTAGCCTGATCAGATCATACTTGTCTGAGCGGTGTTTATATTGGATAAGAGGCAGACTTGTTGGAGTCTGGGAGACATCTGTGATTTCTGGAGCTGGGGGTGTAGTAATTTCCTCCCTCCACAGTTAAATTCCTCTGCATAGAGGCCTATGTCTCCTGGGGTGGGATTGGGAGGGGGAGTGTCAGGGGGTGTCTGCATGAGAACGTTCTATTGAGCTGTCATGTGAGCAACCTTGAGACAAACTCACAGCATGAAATGACACAATAGTAACTGAGCTAATCAAGCTTATTTTTTAGTCAGTTTAGGAGTAGACTTTGTGACTCAACCTCCTGAGGCAGTCAGCAAAAGGACACGGCAGAAGGACAAGCAGTGGATTGTTGAGGAACTTACAGCTTTCTAAATATAGCGTTTATCCAGGCCTTCATTTGACTTTCATCACCACAGACATTATTAGATACATTCTGAAGACATGTAGACTTCTCTGATTGTGACAAGTAAGGTATTAGTCAAGAGACTTGTTAATGGTGATGATGACTCTTCAAATGACAATGACCAATTTTGACACATTATTTCCTCAAGAATAAGCCTTACTATATACGGCTACCTTCTGAACTTTGCACACACTCTAAATATTGACCTGGGTGTTACTGTATTGACCTTTGTGCTCTTCCTGAGTTGTTGTACTCTTTATTACTAATTTTGATATGCAAATTGAACACAGATGAAAAGTAGAAAGTACCTTAACAATTTTTTGAAATCTGTATGTCCTCAGAATGAACTCACCCACATGATTTTTCACATTCAGTTGCTTGTAAAACTCCAAATTCTAACACACTAAAATGTTTGATTATTTTTTCTTTTTTTATTCAAGAACATTCTCTTTCTGCACCATGAAAGACTTATTTGTTTAACCTGAGTTGGAGCCATTTTTACTGTCGTGCCAAAGGCTTCAGCTTTAATCTCACCACAGCTCAAAAGGCTTTGGTTTTGTCACATGGTTTCAAGTAAACTATGGCCATGGCGTAAAATTGGCCTTTTTGAGAAGTGGTTCTCCTCTTATCTGTTTTAACAGTAAAAAGATGAACTATATTTTTCCATTGAAATAAATGGAAGAAAATGCAAGAGTTCCGAAAACTTTTCACTCTGCTGCTATGCAGGTTCTAGGGTATTCCGTATGTTTTGTAGGGCATTTCTATGGTGTTCTGGGTGGTTGCTATAGGGTCAAGTTACTTTTAGCTCTTTATACAATACAGATCGTTTCAAATTAGCTTTACCGTGAAAACAGGAAAATTATGCTTTTTTTCATTAATTATTGAAATAGTTCATTTCATCTGTAAAGCAGTTAACGCGTAAACGATTGGCTGATGTTTTTAAGGCCCTACCTCATGCACAGATGATGTATATTAATATTATTCCTTTCAGTGCACCTAATAAATAGTCTTTTATCAGTTAGTAAAGACAGTTTCAAGTAATATTGCAAAAATGTATAAAACAAAACATCCTCTTTAGTACCTTTAATGACAAAACTTGCGATGATGGTTGGCTTTGGGAAACGCACCCCAGCTCATTTCAGTTCTCATACAACAGCATCAGTACAGTCAGATCAATAACTAATGGCGGTTTTCCACTGTTCTGCATGGCACAGCGCGGCTCACTTTGCTTTTCTACTGTGTGGTACGACTCGGCTCAGCACGACATAGCTCGGCTCGCTTTGGCTCGGTTTGCTTTTCTACTGCAGTTAGTACCACTTCAAAGTGGATGGGATAACAGACTGATCATTATAGTTGCGCCGCCTCTACTGCTAATGACATGTGTTTACATGTCAAATTTTTTTACAAGATGTAATATAAGTCTAAGGTGTCCCCTGAATGTGTCTGTGAAGTTTCAGCTCAAAATACCCCAAAGATTTTTTTTAATAATTTTTTTTTAACTGCCTATTTTGGGGCATAATTAGAAATGCACAGATTCAGGCTGCTGGCCCTTTAAATCTCGTGCTCCACGCCCCTGGAGCTCGCGCTTGCCTTGAACACCATAAACAAAGTTCACACAGCCAATATAACCCTCAAAATGGATCTTTACAAAGTGTTCTTCATTCATGCTGCATGCATACATCGGATCATGTGAGTATAGTATTTATTTGGATGTTTACATTTGATTCTGAATGAGTTTGAGGCTGTGCTCCATGGCTAACAGGCTAAAGCTAACATTACACACTGTTGGTGAGATTTATAAAGAATTAAGTTGTGTTTATGCATTATATAGATTACAAGTGTTTAAAAAATGAAAATAGCGATGGATGAAATTGTGAAATTGTCTCCGTGAATACAGTAATAAACGATGGTAACTTTAACCACATTTAACAGTACATTAGCAACATGCTAATGAAACATTTAGAAAGACAATTTACAAATATCACTAAAAATATCATGATATCATGGATCATGTCAGTTATTATTGCTTCATCTGCCATTTTTCGCTATTGTTCTTGCTTGCTTACCTAGTCAGATGATTCTGCCGTGCACAGATCCAGACGTTCTGCCCTTGTGTAATGCATTGAACATGGGCTGGCAATATGCAAATATTGGGGGCATACACCCCGACTGTTACGTAACAGTCAGTGTTATGTTGAGATTCGCCTGTTCTTCGGAGGTCTTTTAAACAAATGAGATTTATATAAAAAGGAGGAAACAATGGAGTTTGAGACTCACTGTATGTCATTTCCATGTACTGAACACTTGTTATTCAACTATGCCGAGGTAAATTCAATTTTTCATTCGATGGCACCTTTAAGTGTGCATGGCAACCATCCAGTAGAGCATCACAATAATTTAGCCTTGAGGTCATGAACTTTTCTGTACGTAATTACGATGGAAAAAATGAAGTTTTACAGATGCTATGTGGCTTTCAAATGAAAGATTGCATCAAAGAGCACAACCAGGTTCCTAACTGACGATGAAGACTTGACAGAGCAGCCATCAAGTGTTAGACAGTATTTCTAGATATTATGCTGTCCAATAATTAAAATCTTTTTTTTTTATGAATTAAGTTGTAGGAAATTACTAGTCATCCAATTTATCCTATCAACTATGCATTCCTTTAATTTTGTTAATGTTTCATCAGAGCGCAAAGAAAAATAGAGCTGAGTATCATCAGCGTAACAGTGAAAACTAACGGCATTCTTTCTAATGATATCTCCCAAGGGTAGCATGTGCAGGGTGAAAAGCAACAGTCCTAGTAATGAGCCTTGAGGTACTCGATATTGAACTTGTGATCGATATGATACCTCTTCATTTACTGAACTAATAGGGTCAAGTTGCATTTTTTAAACAAGAGGTTTAATAACAGCCAGCTTAAAAGTTTTTGGTATGTATCCTAATGACAATGATGAATTGATAATGTTAAGAAAAGGATGACTTCTGGAGTTGCTGATTTTGATGATTTAACAAATTTAGACAATTCTTCCTCTCCTATAGCAAGGAATGAAAGAAATTGTTCCTCAGGGGGTCTACTGTAGTAGACGGTTGCATGGTTATAATTTTCTCTATATTATTAACAACCTTGCAAGTAAAGTCATTACTGCTGTGCTATTTGGAAACATCTGAAGTTGAAGCTTTATTTCTTTTTAATTTAGCCAATGTATCATATAAAAACCTAGGTTTGTGTTTGTTCTCTTCTAAGACAGTCAAAAAGAGTAAGCAGTTTTCTGAGACCTTTCTGTATTTCCTTTCATGAAATGCGAAATACCTCTAGTTTTGTTTTCTTCTAACTGTGCTCCATGTTTTGGGATGCTCTCTTAAGGGCTGGAGTGTGCTCATTATACCACGGTGTCTGACTATTTTCCGTAATCTTCTTTAAGCGCAAAGGAGCAACTGTGTCTGAAGTGCTGGAAAAGAGAGAGCCAATGTTGCAACATTGAGTTCTTCTAAACTATCTGGTATGCTAAGGAGTAGAAACTGATCAGGAAGGTTATTTATAAAGCAGTCTTTAGTGGTAGGAAGCTATAGTTCTACCATATTTCTAACAGGGATTTGGTTTTGCAGCCTTAACTAAATAGGGTACACGAAATTAGATAGTGATCTGAGATGTCAACGCTCTGCTGCAGAATTTCAACTCCATTAAAGTTTAGAATATCTGTAAATGCCAATCACAATGCATCTTTTTTTATTATCTAGATGTATATTAATATAGGTGTTATGGGAGGTTGCGATCTAGCGAAGTAAAAAAACAGCCTGTAGATATGGCTCAAGCCTTTGCTTCTGTAAAAATCTGTTGGATCTAAACAGTGTGGTATGGTGAAAACACATCTTACTATAGATATGCTGATACTGTTTCAGACACTGTTGTACAGAAGCACGTCAAACTCTTAAGAGTTCCATATAAGTCCCATGACCAAAAATGGAAGTCAGACAGCTCATGAAGGCTGGTATTCTTACTCTTTCCAAATAATTGAGACCAGACTTTCAGAACGGTAAAGTCATGGAAACTGTACGCCACACATCTGCCACACTTAAATGGAAAAAATTATTTGAATGAATTTTCAAATACAGATTTGGAGGATATCTTGTTTATTGTACTCAACCTGAAGAGATTAAACACTTAAACACTGTATTTAAGTAAAATCTTTTTCTGTTATTCAAAAAATAGATTCAAACCATTCAACTCATCAAATGGTCATAAAAAATGATCCACATTAGTATGAAATATCATAAGCATTTAAAGTAATTATGAGGATTATAAGGACATGAATAATAGACTGCTGAAGTCTCTCACAAGAATAAAGATTTCAGACATAAACATTGCTTAGAGAGAGTCTAAAATAAGTCTGCTTTTAGCAGCAGCTGTAAAAACAAAGAATCTAATACAATCACGAGGGAATAACAGTACTTTTTTGCAAACATTTTTTAATAGTTTCTACATTGAAACAGAGAAACTAAAAATCACACTGTGTATTTATGGGTGTGGAATTTATATCAGTTTAATATTACATACTTCTGCCCAAATTACTATTTATTTTATGATACATATTTTTGGTTAGAATATGTGGTACTAGAATGTTCATTGTTAGATTTCGTGTCACCCGTCCAACCAGTCAGAATCAATGTTTCACTATTTCATACAGTAACCTCTGTCATCACAGTTGAATTTCCTAATATTTTCTTTTTTTTTTTTGCTGCTGTTTCAGATTAAATTTATTATTGTCTCCAGTTCCTCCTTCTTAATGTGGTGTCAGACAAATTGCAAAGCACCCTATTAAAAGGAACTGTTATTTCCATTATGCAAACAGAGTAAAAAACATTCGCCAAAGTTGCTTCATTCTGGCAACATTGTTCCTATTATCTATTCCATTGAAAACAGAGAATATAACATAGAATAAAATGATTTATTAGTACTCACATGAGCAAGGTTATCAAACAACGACCACCTCAGAGTCATGCTTTACCATAATCATTAACAATGATTATGTTCTGAAAAAGTTTAGATTCAAGAAAATTACATATAAATATAACCTTTAAGTATAAATATAAGATCCTTTGCAATACCAACCACTTCCAGTTTACCAAAAAAGACTTTTATTAGATTTCTTGATGCAAGAACTGAGGAAAATGAGGAAAAACACAGAATCATTGATCACATGTGACAAGATATTTTCTAGCATTAGAGTCATTGCTGTGACAAATGTACAGTTATGAAACTGAAAGCTTGTTAAACTTGATGATGTCAACTTGAAACTTACGGGAAAATGTTAACTTCACCCTTCCAAAAAAGAACTGCAGTATATTGAAGTACAACTGCAGTACAAAGCATAACTGCAGTATATAATTAAAGGATTAGTCCACTTTCAAATAAAATTTTCCTGATAATTTACTCACCCCCATATCATCCAAGCTGTTCATGTCCTTCTTTCGTCAGTCGAAAAGAAATTAAGGATTTTGATGAAAACATTCCAGGATCATTCTCCTTATAGTGGACTTCAATGGCCTCCAGATGGTTGAAGGTCAAAATTACAGTTTCAGTGCAGCTTCAAAGGGTAAAAAAAGACATTTCGGTCATTTTCGGAAAAAATACAACTGTATATGCTTTATAAACACAAATTATCGTCTTGCACGTGCTTCTGCTTTCCGTATTCTTCAAAACGCTTACGCTGTATGTCCTACACCTTCCCTATTCAACTTACAGAAAGAACGCGGAGCCAGTTTTGTTTTTTTCCGTAAGTTGAATAGGGAAGAATACGGAAAGTGGAAGCATGTGCAAGGCGATAATTTGTGTTATAAAGCATATACAGTTGTATTTTTTTCGAAAAAGACCGAAATGTCTTTTTTTAGATAAGACCCTTATTCCTCGCCTAGCATTGTTTAAAGCTCTTTGAAGCTGCACTGAAACTGTAATTTTGACCTCCAACCGTTTGGGCTCCATTGAAGAAGTCCACTATAAGGAGAATAATCCTGGAATGTTTTCATCAAAAACCTTAATTTCTTTTCGAGTGAAGAAAGAAGCACATTGACATCTTGGATGACATGGGGGTGAGTAAATTTTATTTGAAAGTGGACTAATCCTTTAAGCACAAACATAGATTTGCAGTATAATGAAGTATAATCACAGTACAACTGCAGTACATTTAAGTTCAACAGTAACTATATTGCAATATCGCAGTTTTTCCTTGTCCAAAAAACTGCAGTTTTCTATATGTAAAACTGCAGTAATCTTTGAAAGGCCGTCTGTCTGTTATTTCATGACTTTGCAGTTCACCACAAAATATTAAGCCCACCGATGTGCTGTTTGCCATGTCCAGTCCCAAATCTGATTTACAATCATCTCAAATTAAGGCATCATTTAATAAAAGTTTGTCCATTACACTATGAGCTTCTAGACTGTCTGACCAATGCCTGTCAACCACAGTAGTTGTGCCTCAGTCTCACGCTACATGTCACGCTGCAGGAATGACTGCACTTCCACTTAAATTTTAATTAAACAGTCACAGGATGCAAATTCCAATATTACTCAAACAGTGAAGTATTTCATATGTTTACCCTATAAATAAACAAGACATTGCAAATGCACATATTACTCTAAACACTTGAATTCAGGTCACTGGATGTGACCTTTCAATATAAACTATTTTTTTTAAACCAATCCTGAGCTCTTCCATCAATTAGAACTGATTCGCAGAACTTAGTGAGTTCATCATTGCAGCCTCCTAATAGTCAGAGCTTAAAGTCACCATGGAACACCAAAGTCACTCAGAATTGACAATTCTTGTTTTTTATTTAATGGAATATTATTGTTTATCATAAATGATTTATCTGTGCACATCAATTTTTTGTAATATTTGTGTGCCATCTTTAATGAAAATAACTTCCCTCTTGCTCTCAATGGACAATCACAACTTCCATTTATGCCTACTTTAACCAGTGATCACAGAGTGATTGAATGCATAATCACAGAGTATAATGACCAGTAAGAAATGCCATATTACTGCTATTGTGACAGCTTCTAAAACCTTTGCACTTTGAATAGATCATTTTATTTGTCACATGTGAACATGGACAGCAGAGGCCATTAGACAGCAGCCTTTTCTTATAGGCAAAAAGCCATGTCTTATTAAGCAACAGAGGTTCATAAAACTCTTTGCTGTAGCCAAAAATGATCTCATCTGCCATTGTTTTCCACTGAAGGACAATATTGTTTGTTATTCTTTACCTCCCACTACACATGACCGAATTAACAGAGTTGCTAAATGTTTTAGAACTGACAAATTATCCACCATCTCCTTATGTATGCTTGAAAAGGAAATGTTTGAAAAGAAGATTCATACTTATTTGGGATATTGGTCAATTAAGCAAGATCATTTTCGCTGCAGGTGGTCCATCAAGGCCTCTTATGAGGGAAGAATGGGGCCACCACCTACAAATATTTTGTCCACGAAATATTGTTTACTAGAAGGAGTCCCTCAGGTTTTTTCCAAAGTGGTGAATTTGTTCCCTCATGATGAACTGAAGTCAGAGAGGCACATGAACAAGCCAATACCAGAACTGTGGTTACAAATCTTCCTCAGTTGGTATGATGTTCTTTGTCATAGTTACTTAACATTGAATCTTCCCCACAAGATGGCACACATAAGTGGAACATCTGACTGAAAGAAGGGGGGGGGGGGGGTAGCTATCCTTTAAATACATATAAAATACTATAAAATTTATTTCACTTCACAGCATCAAATTTAAATTAAATTAAATTAGGCTAGCTTTTATATTAAACTGAAAATACACAACAACTCCAAGTGACTGATAGTTAAACACAATTTTTGAATAAAGTAACTAATCTTAATTCACCTGCACAGCACAGTGTAAAAGAAAAACAGTGTAATGACTAAATAACCTAATGAGTAGCAAAAACTACAAGCAGACGACTAGCGTTTGTCAGTTCTTCAGTATACGTGCTTGGATTTGGATTATCTGCATGAAACCGGTACCCGGAAAACCATATATGGTTATAAGGTGCGCGTTACAATGGATGCCCAGCCAGTGACAAAACCCCAAAGTTAAGAAAGGGGCGGACGCGTGACTCATGACGAGTCTACTCTGTGGCTGGCAGCGCCAGAGTTCTCACACTATAAAAACGGGCGACTAGTGGAGGATTTGATTAACAAACACTCCTCTGAGGGATTAATTGGATTAAATATATGGACTTTTTGCTATCACAAACGATGGAAAGCAAGTTTGTAATATGTTCGGCACTTTTTCTTGCCTGGCTTACTCTCGTAAACGGATCCCCAGGTAAGAAATCTGTATTTTAGGGATGCTTATTTTAAAAACTGTGAACGAATTCAATTATAAACCGTTTACTTATAGTATGGCAGTATGTAGTATAGTAATGTACAGTACAGTATAGTAGGCTATATCTGTGAACTTCAGATATGTAGTCTTGTTGTATCTCTAGAGGTTGGGTTGTAATGAAACCAGAGAAAGCTAACGTTACATGATGTGTTTTATACCTTATTGTTCTGACTAACGTTAATGTCGTCTGTTTCATTTAGCATCAGTGCAAATGGGCGAGCTTACCAAAGCAAAAAATGTGTCGTGGTCATCATACAATTTCAAAACAATCCTATCATGGGGACCTAAACCTGTCAATTACGCATATACAGTTGAATTCTCAAGGCAAGTAACTACACAAATATCTTATTTAAACAGCATGACTTTGCTTTGGCCTTTGTCTGTATTGTTCATAACATTATTTTGTCATCAACATTCAACACAAAAATAATATAAATGTGTACACATGATTGAAACCCCTATACACATGTGATCTAACCAACATGTTTCTTTCTCTGCAGAGCTGGTAGGGACAAACAGAGAAACCCTCACTGCATCAGGAGCACTGAGACCGAGTGCGACCTGACCAATGAATTGGACGTAAAGGGGGTTTATACTGCTGAAGTGCTCTCAGAGTCCCTGCACGGGATGACTTCTGACCATGTGGAGCCTCCATACACCAGATCAAAGCAGTTCTGCCCTTATAACGACAGTGAGTTTCCAACCATGCATTCTCAACGCGCATACTAGAATAATCCAAAATATTACTTTATAAATATTGATTTAAAGCAGTTTTACTAATTTCGATCTGTTTCTGTAGCTTTAATTGGAAGACCTGAGTTCAAGTTGACAACGAGTGAGGACAAAAAGATTGTGCTGATCATACAGGACCCCATCACAGCTCTGCACAAAAATGGCAGATCTCTGAACATCCGAGACATCTTTAAAAAAAATCTCAAGTACAGGATTGTGTACAACAAGGCTGGAAGCACGGGAAAAGTGAGTGTCAGCATGTTTACCAGCCAAAGATACTACTAGAGACTATATGCTGTGCGTTTCTTATTTAAAAGCCCTCTGACTTTGCAATTCTCACGTTCTTTTGTTTGTCTACAGAAAACAATAACTGTTGATGAGAGCAGAGCAGAGTTCAGTAGGCTAGATGAGGATCAGAGTTACTGCTTCAGCGTGGCTGCATATATCCCTTCCCGTAAAGGAGACAAGATGTTCGGAGAGTTGAGCCTCCCCAAGTGCTCGCCACAGGAGCACAAGACTCTGATTGAGGGTAAGTTTTAAAAAAAACTTAACAATTTTGCCTTTTTTTTTTTTTTTTTTTCTATTTTCGGGTATGTTGCATTCATTTGAGAGACCGAGGTGACAAAGGAGTATCCAAGTATTCCAAATGATTCAAGTTTTGCTCAATGGTTTATTTGTCTAGAATTCCAGTGTTATGGAAAACAGGAAGGTTGTTAAGCATGAAGAGGCCAGATCAGGGTTAGCTAACCGAGTAGAGGAGGGAGGATGACAAACTCTGACATTACTCAGAAACTGACCAGGCAATGACAGCTGCGCTCAATTGACTCCTTCCAGCTGTGTGGGAACCTCTGTTTCTGCACCTGTAGTTTTCAAACTTAAAATATATCACTATCTATCGTTTTAAAAACATTTTATAAAGTCATAGAATTGAAAGTTTCTTTGAAAATGGTATGTTTTATTTCCGAACCAATGAAACTACCAAGAATACAACTAGTTGATTTCTATGAACTTGGCATATTTAAAAAAAAAATACATTTTTAAAAGGGTTTTTTTCTATTACGTGGGCACTTATTTATCATTGACCTTTTATACAAACTAGCCAGAACCATTAAATGAGCTGGATTTGAGTAACAACTGTGCAGTAACTTAAATTCAGTGTCAGATCCTTTTCTATTACATTCTACATGATGCATGTGCACTGCTCTTTCCTATACTACTTTATCAAATGCTGTTTTTAAATCATACTATAATTAAAACAAATGATTGATTCTGTTGTAGTAATACGATAAAATAAAATTCCTCTTTTCTTTTCCGTAGAGTATGGACTGGCTGTGATTGGTGGAGGAGCGCTTATTATACTGGCTTTTGTAATTGCTGTAATCGTTCTGATTGTGGTGTGCTGTAAACGAGCACAAAGACCAAAAATGTTGGCCAAGGAAACCTTAGTCTAGACTCTGACATAGAAGAATCAATTTCTGCTGATGGAGCTGAGAACGGGGCGCACAGCTGGACTGTAACCGTTTTTGCTGAGGGACTGGTGTGTGCGTAGCACACCTGCAGTGCAGCACTGGACTGGTTTCTATGAAACAGTAACACTACACGATATGTTAAACATATCGGACCTTTCCTTTTATTTTATTTTTTATGGATAAATAGAACAGTGTATTTGTTTATTAAAAGCCTTATTTATTATTTTCTAAAAATATATTTCATTAGCTGCTGTGTGTATAGAGTTTTATATCTAGATTGAAAGTATTTAATGAGGATAATTTTTTTTTTTTTTTAAATGTAAATGATACTTCTTGGAACTTCAAATAAATTTTACTTGTCATAATTTTTTTTTTTATTATTATTTCTTGGAAGGTAGCAAAACAACTTCAGGGTTTAGTGCCATCACTGACTTATGTGTAATGAATTATGTAAAAGGAGTTGCACAATGAAAAATGTGGAAGAATGGTGAAGAAAGTGCCCTTTCGAGGCTTCTGCAAATTATGCAACACTATTTGGCAATTAAAAGTAACCGACCCACTCACTGTAGAAGTTTTGCATTCTCGTCTCAGTAGCTCACCCCTGTGTTCAGCTACAGTAAGGATGCACGTCTTGTCTTTTTCTACTGAAAACTTTTACTTGAAACAAACTGAAATGCAAACAATTGTGGATATGTGAATGTCAAAACTAAAAACAACAAAACAAACTTGTGGCAAACAATGTGGAATGAAAATTAATTTCAGGTTTCTTTGCATTTAAATAATCAGATTTATTTGTATGTTTTGTAATTCAGTAAAACATGTCTATAAGGCACTATACACATATATAAATATCCAAACAAATATTAGGTTTCATTATCTCTTAAAATTAATTTCCCAAAAAATAAAATTTAGAAAGCCAGCTCATTACATTTAAATAATACAGTTTCCCAGGTGTTATGATGAACTCATTACTGTACCAGTGGCATGCAACAATATGTTATGGAAAACTCGGTGATAATAACATCCCAGTGACTGTAACATAAATCAAGTACCAACAACAAAAATCAATACTTTTATATTACAAATGCTTGATTCTTAAAAGGATATCAAACCCAGTTTTATTCCTTACAAAAATCTTTTGAGATAATGCAATAACCTCTCCCTGAGAGATATTTATCCACAGAGTTACAATCCTTTCCCTCAGATGAAGAAAAGCAGTTATATTTAACATCTTATAATATAAAGAGTTTAGAATTCCAGAATGATATTGCTTAAGATCCACATTTAGTACGAATAGTCCTCATTCGTGATACGAACAGAGCGAATTTCTGCATGAAACCATTCTTGCAGAAATTTTCACATGCAATAATTTAATTGAGAATAACTGAATGATTTATGCAAGGATTTGCTCATTCATAAGGTCTGATGTTATTATTATGATCCAAACTCGGCCGTTTCCTTTGTGATGGGTTTGAACTCGTAGTTTCCTCTTCCATCCATGTGCAAGTAATACTGTAGAATAGAGAAACAATGAGTTTTAAGACTTCACATCACATTACTTCAAGCTTTCTAATGAATTCTGCCAACTTCATGATAAAAGATAAGATTGTACCTCATGGTGCTTCCATAGTGATTTCCTATGGGAGACTGTGAACAGTGTGATGCCAACCTAAATGAGAAAACAGATGATTCCAGCTGAGCTCAGGGAGACAGATGTTCCCGAAGCAAACTGCTCCCACTGGAGCAACAAATACATTACTGATTTCCTCACTTCTGACACAGAAAACGAGCATGGTGAGGTGACCACTTGTCGGCACACTGCATGAAACTTCTCTCGCTGTATGCTGCATTTGCCCCAAACATTTTTGCATTCATTATGAATAAGAAGCCTACCTTTCGACAGTGGCTGTAGATGAAGTCCTCCACATCAACGCTCACAGCACTGGTGCACTCGTCCAGAATAGCAAACTGGGGCTTGTGATAAAACAGACGAGCCATCTGTGCCAAAAAAAAAAAAGTTCCTCATGAGGTTCCTTACGAATTTGGGCTTTCTGGTACAGGCCATAGTAATATCTGTCTCTGTCTCACCCTAAAGAGAGCAATGTGTCATGTTAAAATGGACAATTCTTTTTTATTATAAATTCCATCTTTCATTAAATCCTCATAATTTTTAATCAAAATAACTTCCCCTCCCTCTTGCAGCAAGACATCAACTCTTCTCTGATGGCGTGTTGGCGGGACAACCTGTCACTCACAAGACATCACAACAATAGCAAACCACAGCCATCCAATCATTTCCTGATGGACAAAATCAAGTCCTGCTCTACATTTTTTCTTGTTTAGAAAGCTGTTTCACTTGGATATACATCACAATAAGGAAGAAGAGACTATCACAACTTCCATTTCATGCTGACTTTTAAAAAATAGGTAACGCAAGGATCAGAGCTTACAGCCATCCTCTGCTTCTCTCCGCCACTGAGGACATCCATCCAGTCCTGCACACTCTCCCAGCTGCCCTCTCGGTCCAGGATATGTCCCAACTGGACATTGTCCAGATATTCCTTCAGCACCTGACCAGAATTACACAATATATAATAATAGCAACGCTATAGTTTACTATTCAAGCGCATTACTTAAAGGAACAGTTCACCCAAAGTCCCTTTAAGACAAGTCATTTCACTCGGCGGCCATCTTTGAAACGCCTTTTGGGCATCCAAGTGCAGCTCCTATCTCTTTGAATGGGGAAAAATTTCGATTAAATTTCATATTTGAAATTGCCAATGAAATCTGACAACAACTGTGTCATAAATTTGGTTTCTAAATTCTTGAATCATGACAAAAAAACAGTATTTTTCTGGCTGCATGCGCAGCTTTAATTCGCGTCTCTTGTGCCTCATTTCGGAGGCACGCATCTGACTGTTTCTATAGAAACCGGAGCTTCTACCAGCCGCTGCAGTGACGCGATGACTTTACCAATCGGCGATTTGCTCTTATTTAGAAGGCGGGACTTATTCCGCCATATTGCACGTTGCAATTTCTCCCATTCAAAACAATACGAGTGACGCGTCTTGTGTTATTCTATAGTCTTTGGTTGACCCAATAATAGTGGTGAGCTAACAGAGCTAGTGCAAGACAAGCATTTGTGGTTAAGAAGTATATCTTTTAGAAAATGACCAATCGTTTCGCTAGATAAGACCCTTATTCCTTGTCTGGGATCGTGAAGAGCCCTCTGAAGCTGCATTTAAACTGCAGTTTGGACCTTCAACCTTGAAGTCCACCATATGGAGAAAAATCCTGCAATGTTTTCCTTAAAAACATTAATTTCTTTTCGACTGAAGAAAGAAAGACAAACATATTGGATGACATGAGGGTGAGTAAATTATCAGGATATTTTTAATTCTGAAGCAAACTAATCCTTTAATATGTAAACAACTGATCAATGCACATACCTAGAGAGCACAACAAATATGGTCAACGGACGTTCAAACGTGCTTGCGTGACGTGCGAGAATAAACCTTATTGATTCTCACACGTCAAGCAACTACATTTTAGCTTCCGTTCTCTGTTTGTGTATTGTTGATCAAAGTTTATATGTGAATAAAAGCCTACAGTAAATTAAATCTGTTCATCATATAAAGCAATCATGTCTCTTTAGAAGCTTTGGATTAAACAGTTTGATTTATATGGATTTCTTTTACTCTCCTTATGAACCCTTTAAAGCAGCAAAGTTTTGGTGGACAAAAAAGATGAACAAAAGTCTTATGGGGTTTGAACAACATGAGGTTGAGTAAATTATGAGAGAATTTTCATTTTTTGGGTGAACTATCCCTTTATTACATAATATCTAATTTTGCCGTGATTATAAAACTCACCCGATCAGATGTTCCTTTCTTTAATTGGTCTTCGTGCGTGTCAGGATAAATCACCTGATCTCTAAGGGAACCCAGTGTCATATATGGCCTCTGAAAAAAAAATAAAAAATACAAACAAATGAACCTGGAAAATATATAGGAGAAAATGTTCACATTTTAACCTGCTGTCATAAAAGACCTGTGTGAAAAGGCCCACCTGAGGAACATAGAAGAGCTTCCCTCTCTCTGGTTTCGTGAGCTTTCCTCCACACAAAGGCCACAGCTGGGGATGCAAAGAGATACAATGTATATGAACAACAACAACAAAAAACTCTAAAGACACATAGTTCTTCTGAAGAACAGATCTAACCTCTCCCAGCACCCTGAAGAGGGAACTCTTCCCACAGCCGTTGGGACCACAGACTAACACATTTGTCCCAGATGACACCTTAATGTAAGGAGGGAAGATGGTAATTACCAAAACCAGATCACAAAACCCTATTTTCCAATCTAAATAACAAATTTAGACTAAGAAAAACATTATTTATGGAGCGCTAACCTCAAAAGACAAGTCGCGGATGAGAATGTCTCCATTGGGCGTCGCTAAAGGTATGTGTTCAAACCTGTGGATGAAAGGATACAGCTCAATTTGAACCACTGATAATATGCTTGTCAGACACGATGTCTACATTTAACAAACTAGAAAAATAACAAACAGGCCTTTGGAACCAAGGATTATATGAACAAATAAATGCTAAGTAGCTAACTATGATGACTAGATTGATGTTTGTTTAGTTTGTACCTAACTTACTTGATAATGTTGTCTGTGATTATGATTTCACCTCTCCCGGGAATAAGAGGGATTTTCTCTACTGCTGCATCTGTAAAAAATAACAATAAATACATATATATAAAACAATTACATTGAATAAAAAAAATGAATGTTAAAAAAGATGATAGCACTTTATTTACCTGTTCCTCATGTACATACTATTATTATAGTAATTACAATAACAAGGTACTAGCCCTGAACCTACCCCTAAACCTAACCTTAACCCATGTAGTTACCTTATATTACCAAGTACTTTCTTAAGTAAGTACACTGTAAGTACACGTAAAATGCTTAAAAAAACAAACAAAACACACAAACCTTTGCTTTGCTGCGTTATCATGGTCCGTTCATATCTGCCTGAATTCAGCTCCTTAAGGACATCCTGAATTTCTGTAATTCTTGCAGTGAACCTAATAAAAGGATTCAGATTCCAGATACTCAAGCAGATTAAAAACAGACAGCAGGCGAGCACTGGCAAATGTAGAGTAAAGGTTGCACAGACTAGTCGACTTCAATGCTCTGCCAAGACTTTGACTAGTCGCTGATTATGGCCTATAGAGGGCGCAACAGGATAAGATATCTTTGAAGTTTTATGCTCGTATCCAACAGTTAATGACAAATAAAGGCATACTCTGACAGCACTCCACGAGATATGTTTAATTATACCATCAGTATGCTCAATATTGATTGGGTGAATGAACGTTTTAAACAGCTTATTGTACATGTAAGTAAATCGCTGTTCTAAACTAAAGCGCTGCTACATAACACGCACACATATACAGCATAGCTTGTGCAGATCACGTGCACACTGAAACGTTCAGTAGAACAGAAATGTATTGTCAATACTGTTCTGTGATTTATCAAGAAAATAGCTTAGAAACTGAAAAGTTCTAGCATATATTTCTTAGTAACTAAAACCCACAGCTTCACTATTACTAGAGAGACGCTGCCAGGTAGAAATAATTCACACACGCAATAAATCTCGCACTAATGCATTCATATAAATGTAATGTTTACTGTGCTACTTTATCTGTATCTGATTTAGAATGAGGAGAAATCTGTGAGAAATATAATGACCCAAAGACAAAAGAACTGATAAAAATAAGTTGTTATGTAGGAGCAATAGCCTTGTGGGCAGCACTGTCACATGCCATATAGCTGTGCACAAGGCAACCCACGTTCGAGTCTCTGCTCAGGGTTCAGGCTTATTTGTTCATTAATGATGTTATCAGTGACTAGTCATTGTCGACTCGACTTAAAGGTGATAAAGAGGATCTTTTCGTCGACTGAGAAACCAAAGACTGTTACTGAGTTTTTGAAATGAGCGCATGCATAAGAACAACCCCCCCTCCTTTCGTGGGAACGCCTCCCAAAACGCGTGCACGAGTATTGGAACACGAGTGTTTACCACCGGAATTCGCTGTGTCGTGTTAGTGGATTCATTGTGTCGGACTCACCGCAGGTAACTCATAATCTGCAGTTGTTACTCCTGTCTCCGGACAAAAACATTGCATGCGGTGCCTGTGGAGTGTGGAAAGTTACTGGAGCGCACAGCCGCGCTCGTCTCTCACAAGGAACGTCATGGCAGTGATTGACAAGCCAGAGGGCCAATCGTTTACGCGATGATCGCGTAAACGATTGGCTGATGTTTTTAAGGCCCTACCTCGTGCACAGATGATGTATCTTAATATTATTCCTTTCTGTGCACCTAATAAATAGTTTTTTATCAGTTAGTAAAGACAGTTTCAAGTAATATTGCAAAAATGTATAAAACAAAACATCCTCTTTAGCACCTTTAAGTCTGAAATTTGAAGTCATTCAACCCCTAGTGTAGAGGTGAAGAATGGCATGAGGAACAAGCAAAGAATGAATGTACTGGAGGCAGAGCACTCACCCGGACAGTCTGGTCATCTCTCTGCCCGCCAGGACGATCCTTCCCAGGGCCTGTGCCAAACTTATTAACATCCGCCCACTCTGGTAGTAGTCCTGCAGCATAAAACAAACACAGAAGAACTTCTATCTTCTGTGCAAACATTTATCTAAGGAAATCCTTACTGATCCAATAAAGCAATTTTTATTCAATCTGGAGAGATCAAAGGTCAGTAATTACAAGCAAAATGTTATCTGAATTTACATACACATCGCCACTGTATAGTTAAAGTGATTTAAACTGGTACCATAAAAAATTTTCAGATACTGCTTTCTGAAATAAAATAATAATAATAAAAATAAAACAGATCAGTCTTACTAAACAGTCACTTTGTCTGTGTTCAATCATACTCACTTCCAGTCGCTCAGCATTTGTGCTGTTCAGATGCCGTTGGTTTGTGAGGTCCAGGAACGGCCGGCTAATAACCAGGTAACCTACCGCCATGGCTATGTCTAGAGAATCATCAGAAAATGTGTTTCCCATAAAAGTTTCTTTAAATTTGTCTTAACAATGATCCATACTAGGGCCTGTCTCTACGTAAGACAACTTTTAAAATCAGCATTGACTTTCATAATGTGACATATTTCCAAGTGAAACATTTCAAAGTAGAATTGATCCAGACCTGAATGTCACTTTTATATACTATATCAATAATTACATTTTGATTGAGGGTTATAAAGACAAATTATTTGAACAAATGAATTGCACACAATAAAACCTGAAACATGCATTAAACAGTAAAAAAGGGCCAAATTTGATCTATGTTGACTTTAAAAATTCAATTTGGATTCTGCTGCCACCTTCAGTAGTAGGCTATATCTGCTTACATTTGGCTATGATGCTGTCCATGACACCCATTGAGAAACGAAAGTGTATGAAGTGATTCAAATGGTCCACCTAAAAAAAAAAAGAGGTCTGATTGAACGATTCACCAACATTGTGTATGAATTAGATAACGGATATCAAAACTATTTTTATTTTCCTCACCAGTTTCTGAAAGGTGGTAATAATGGTTTGCTTTTCTCTCCTGCTGCCGTTGTAAAACGCAATCTCCTCACTGAAACAATATGCAGAAATCATGCATTTTTCTTCATAACATACCTTAGACAAACAGCCAGGCAAAGAGATGGAGGCCCATAGATACCTGTTAGTGATGAGACGAGAGTTGACATATCTGTACTCCCCCTCATACTTTTGCTCTGTTATGGTCATCTTGCCAATTGGCCTGCGCAGTCTCGTCAGGAGAAGACCGGAGAGCACCAGATAGCTCAGCAAACTAGCGGGGCCCTACAGAGGAGCAGGAAGATGTTTCAAACACTGAAAAGTGAGGTGCTGAATTAGCCGGTAAACGGTGTTGGGTAGTGCATTGCTAAGTAAATAATTACTGTAATTTAATTCATTTTCCTTTGAAAAAGTAAAGTAAGGGATTACTCTTAATTTTTCTGTAATTTCAATAAAGTTACTTCTGATGTAATTGCATTAAATACTGTGTAGTACACTATAGAACAATTCTACTTAAAACAATAGTGGATTTAATATCAGATTTTAACATCTAGTGTATGTTTTTATGTAACCTTCTCCCAT
Organism: Chanodichthys erythropterus; assembly: GCF_024489055.1. Lineage (NCBI taxonomy): Eukaryota > Metazoa > Chordata > Actinopteri > Cypriniformes > Xenocyprididae > Chanodichthys > Chanodichthys erythropterus. The sequence continues at coordinate 24,562,662 of NC_090236.1, read as the reverse complement.
TAAATACTTTGGTCAATTCAAGAATAATTTATGTAATTTATATTATTTAACTGGATGATTTAAGAGAGCAGTTTCATATCTACCCTTGTATTGTTAAACTCATCACGGTTGATTTAGAAAGTAGCTAATTAGTAATGCAATATTTTTTAGAATGCGAAATTAGTTCAGTAATTAACATTATTGAAGATGTAATTAGTAATTACTTAATTACTAACTTAGCCTACACTGCTAGTAAATTATTTGAAACTGACACTTACAAGAGTCCCAATGGCTGTGTTCAGTTTGAAGATGTAGATTAATATATCTAGTAGAGGCTGAAGGAAAAAGGAAAAGAATCAATAAGTCTCAAACTGAAGACATGTTAAAATATGGTTCAGAATAACCCCAAATTTTTTTTTTTTCTTTTTTTTCTTTAACAGAATGATAGTTGCTCCATGTTACCTTGCTGACATTGGAATATAGATCCACCACACTGTTGCAGAACTTCTCCACATCTTGTGTTATCAGCTGGTCTGGGTTTGCAATGCGGTTATCCAAGTTGCCAATCTTGTAGTATGTGAACCCCCTATTGTAAGATATAGTGTTGTAAAACATACAGCAGTGCTTTTCTAATTAAAACATGCACATAATACTTACTTTTAAAAGTAATGTGTTACAATATTGCGTCACTCTCCCCAAAACGTAACTAATTATGTTACTTAGTTGTTGTTTTTTTTGGTCAAGTAATGCATTATGATACTTTTTGTTACTTTTCTCACCTGGCTGAGGCTCCCTCTCTTCCAGGCCTTGCAGATGTTTTTTTTGTTTTTTTGCAAGTCTTTAACACAGTAATGCATTCAACAACATAGCCTATATAACAGGGATAGGCAGTGTCGGTCCTGGGCTGCATCCGAAAACCTAGACAGCTGGCTTATCGGGCAATGACTTGTAAGGCAGCGTTTTTGCATAAAGGCACCTCACAAAACTGATTTCGGACTGACTTCTGAGGCAGCGTAACAGTTTAATGATCTAAAGCGAAATAGCAAGAACTTTGGTGAGAACTAAACAAAATATTTAATTACTACAGTAGTAATTTCTCACTAGAAATTACATCAAAAGTGGAAAATGTTGGTCAAAAATGTACATTTACACACAAACTGACCAGCAAACGCAACTTTCGGAAGCCATCTTTATTTTTCTAGCACAACTGGAATGCACAGGATTGTGTGATATCAAAGGCAGCGAAGGATGCATCTATGCCGCTTTCAAAAATCGATCAGATTAAGGTATCTCAGGAAACAGGAAGTGAAGCTAACATTGGATTCGGATGCCTTGATGCCTTCCTCACATGTGTCCTCCGAAGGCAGCGTTTTCCAGTTTTTGTACGCAGCCCTGGAGTACCGCTGTCCTGCAGAGTTCAGTTCCAACCCTAAAACACACCTGAACAAGCTAATCAATGTCTTCAGGATTACTAAGGCTACAGGTAAGCCAGTTTTTTTTTAATCAGGGTTGGATCAAAACTCTGCAGGACAGCGGCACTCCAGGACAGACATTGCCCATCACTGCTATATAACAAACACATTCATTTTCTTTTAAAAACTCATTAAAAAAATATTATTTCCTGACCCCCTACAGCTATGTATATGCCATACAAAAGATTTGTTACTTTTGTACTTTTTGTCTGTTCCCGCATACACTACTTCATGGAGCAGAGAGAGAATTTTAATTTACTAGTTTATAAAAAATTAATGAAAAGTAACGTGCATTACTTTTTTAAAAAAGTAACTAAAATATTAATGAGTACATTAATAAAGTAATGTGCTACTTTACTCATTACATCAAAAACTAATCAGATATGTTACCCAAACACTACATTGTTTACATTTCAAAGTAAGAAACTGTGTAAACTGAATTTTAAAAGACATTAATAATTCACTCTATTAGCAAAAACAATTTTAATAGAGTCAACTAAAAATGAATATGAACAGAACAGAAATATGACAACACTGGATTCAATTTAAGCATCATTCACCAGTTGACGAATATAACTTACATCAGGTAGTCATCGTAAAGTTGATTGGTCAGCCTTACTCTGAAACACAGCTTCAGTTCATTGAGTCCCAGCTTTAAGAAGTTATTCACTAGAGATATCTGATGAGTTACACAAAAACATGTTTCTCAAATAAATCTATATGAAATACATACAGTCAAAGGGAAAAAAAGGTACTAAAATATTAAATAATGCATTATTCCCTGTTTATGATATGTTAACTACATTTTAATAACATTTTATAGAACACAAGATTTGTTATGATCCCTCTATTAAAAAATACAAAATTTAATACAGAATGATACATTGGCCTGGTTTCACAGACAGGGTTTAGATTAAGCCAGGATTAGGCCTATAAGTAGCTTTTATAAACATGATTTAGAAAAAAAAACCATTACTGATGTGCATCTTGAGTCAAAACAATGGCACTGACATATCTTAAAATATGTCAGTGCCATTGTTTTGTCTCAAGATGCACATCAGTAATGTTTTTTTTTTTTTTTTACATTTTAGTCTGGGACTAGTCTGTTTTAGTCATTTTAGCCTGGGACTAGGGTTTAGCCTTGTCTGTGACACCAGGGGATTATGTTTTCATATAAATGGCTTGACGACCAACTTGTAAATTGGACACAGTAACTCTGTGTAAAGTTTAGTCTACTTACAAAAGGCATGACTGTGATAAAGTTGACCAAGTATCTTTTGAAAGTAGTTGTCGAGCGTCCAATAATTGCACTGCAAACCACCCACCCACACACACACACACACACACACACACACACACACACACACACATTGAATAGCAGTCATTCTGTGCTTGTAGTCAGTACAAGAAAAACAGGACAGACAGCATTTAAGTGTTCAGGCACGACACCCAGAGGTAACCATGCCACTGAGAAATGCACTGGACTACAAATACAACAAATATAGGAAAAGAAGGAGGAACTTACATAAACATTCATAATCGTGATTCAAGATCAGATAAGATGAATATAACGTACAAAAACCTCCCCTCCTAATGTTGTAAAATGGCATGTGGCAAATGTGATCAAGAATCTAAAATCTTCATACCTCTCAATCATGGTCCCATTATGGATCATCCAGACATCACAGTAGGTTCTGGCCATGAGCATGGCAGCAATCAGAAGCAAATATCCTGACTAGGACAGAAAACAACCAATAATGCAGCTGTAGCCAATATAAAAATGATTTTACATAGACCACACAGCCAGTGGAAATAAATGACATTAAATACATGATAGCAAAAATACTTACCTCTTTGCAAAAGGTCTGTGGCAGCAGGATTTTCATGATATGATAAATGCGCCTGAAAAACACCTTGTCCACCGCAGCCTTGTCTGTCTTTCTATCCTTCTGAAAAGGCCATTGAATCATATTAATCTGCATGCATGATTTTCAACTAGGGGGTCCTGAATGGGCTGTATGTATAATATACTACTACAAACTCCCATCTTCAATTTAGATAAAGAAAACTACGTAGATTTAGACTAAGGAATGCACTTACATCATGGTCCAACAGTAGTTTTGATGATCTTTTCTCTCTATAAATGAACACGTGGGTAAAGCATGAGAAATCAACAAGACTTAGAATAAATCATATTGCGTTTCGATGAAACTCATTCCCAGACGCATGTTAAATGAATAAATGAATGTGTCCGGTGTCAATGATATTTCAATGTCGAAGAGGTTATATCGGACACAGGTTAAATAAATGGCAACAGGCATAAGAAGTTCTTACCCATTGGTCTCCGAAGACAGTCTTTGTTTTAATACGTACACGGCGAACACCAAAGCACCTGCGATGGAGAAATTGCCGGCTGTCAGATGCTTACTAACAGCCGCCATGTTTTATGAAATCAATAAGGAAGCGACGGCGGGCCACGACGGACCCACGCAGAGGATTTCCTCCAGTTTTTTTCAAAGCACGACGGTTAACCGGGAGCTTCTATAGGTCTACACATGCCTAAGAGCACACAAACACACATACGTACACTTTCTATAGAAATATCACACACACTGATGTATACACACGTAGTGAAACGTTCAGCCGAAAGGTGTCGGCAGAGTCACGTCATTCAAAGGTGCAGAGTTATTCCTTTTTGCTACATTTTTGCTACGTACGGTTTTTTTCTTCTTTTGCTTGGGTTTCCAGTTATAATGCAATCTAGCTCTCGGTGCCCAAGTCTCAGCGTATTTATTAAATCATATTGGTAATTTATTTTTATCAGAAAGTCCCAAATTTTATGCTTTTACTTTTTTTTTTTTTTTAAGAAATATAGTGTTGTTTTATATTGTACATTTAGGTGTTTTATTTATTCTTCAGCCCTTTTTCTTTTCTTTTTACTTTGTTCATTTGTAATTTCGCTTCAGCTTTGCATTAACTGTTGTCTTATACTATGAATTAGAACCATACTAATATTATTTAAATAGGTAAATATGTTGACATTGTTGACTTAATACGTAATGTTTAAAAATTGTCATTTTTGAATTGTTAAGCTTTGAAACCTTAAAAAAAAAAATAATTAAAAAACTCTTTTAGATTTTTTTTTCCAGCTATATGCTGGAAAGAATGCTGGACCTGCATATAACCCTAATTTTATGTCTATCCTAAATTTAACTATTTATTATCATTGTACACTTCCATCTACATCATTCAGAGTAGCACATGTAATTTTGATGAGGAAAACAAGCGGATTGTTCAGAGCACTCCGCCAGCCAATAGGAAGTTTCCTTTGAGGTCACGTGAGTAAGTTTTGAGTCAGTCCCTCAGTAAGTTTTTCTCTCGTCAGTTGTGATGTGAACAGCGGTGCGTCGGCGAGCGTCTCATTTGAGCCTATTTTATGATTTTACAAAGGATTTACCTTCATAATTCTGCAGTATGATGTTCCTCATAAACTATTCAAGTAAGTACCACTCGTCTGAGACGCTTTAAACACAGCAACTAACTATTAAAGATTTATAAATGTAAAGTGCTTAGCTAGCAGCGCTAAAGTGTAACGTTAAATCAGCTATGAAGAGGAGAAACAGTTACAGTATTGAGAGGAATTAGCTATTAAATTCGGTTTGACGAATTATTTGTTCTATCTTAACAGTCGGAAAATTAAATACCTAAATTAAATAAAGGAATTTAATAATACATAAGTGATTTGATGCTGTTTTCATGATCTGTTAAGGAGCCAAACTGGTCAAACCAAAACAACATTTAATTCTGAAAATAAATCATAGCTGGTCATACTCCACCTAATGTCAGTGTTTTTTCCTCTGTCCATTTCCTCTCATATCACTGAACACAGGCGAGAGGGTTAGTTTTGAATGACAGGTGTCAAGCCCCTATTAAATGATAAAGATCGGTGCATTACTTGCATTCTGCAGCAGACGTGCGTCACGTGTAGACAAAAGCAGTCACGTAATCACAGTGATCCAGAAAACATTCAGCAATAAAAATTACATGTCAATGGATGATGCATTCGTAGATAATGGGTCAGGTAGTCTGAGGTCTTGTTTCTCGATCATCACAATGATAATGAACAGCTTGAGTTGAGAGCACTTTTGGTGCTGCGGAAACTGGTTTTAAATTGAACGTTCCTGTTTGCTTAGAAAAGCAATTTTGATGCATTTATAATATGGCAAGATGTTAATTACCTTTTTCAGTATGTAAATTAAGAACAATGTTTATTATTTTTTTAATTTATTTTACTATTATCCAAACTAAATGAAAATACTCTTAACTCCCAAAATCCATCTGGAGCAACCAAATTTGAGGTGTGCCGTACAAGGCAAAATTTAGTATGGATCACCCTTGTGGGATTTGAACCTACAACCCTCACTTACCAGTCCAGGAGCCTCATTTTTAAAAATGTACATCAGATTTGATTCTAAATTCCATGTATTTTATCCTATATAAAAAGTAATTGGGATTTATAAAGGCAGAAACTGACACAGAAATATTCTTGTTTATATGCCAAATAAAGATCATGTGTACAAACTTTTTTATGCGCTCATATACAAGTAATTAAATTAATCCAATATAGCATAAGATAAATAGGCAATCACAACATGCATTCATATAATTATATGTAAAAATGTGCAACATTTTAACTGCTTTGTGAAAATGACATCACCAAAATGAATTTATTTATAACACTAATAGTCAAAAGTTTGGAATACATACAGTACATGCGTACATATACATATATATATTATTTATGAATTTTCAGCAGTTATTACTTCTGTTAGTGTGTCACTGTTTCCACAAAAATATTAAGCAGCAAACACTGTTTTCAATATTGATAACAATAATAAATGTTTCTTAATAAAGAGATATTTCTGGGCATTCTGTTCTTGGAGTTGATGAACTTGTACACATTGCACTTGAATTGAAGATGTAATGTGATTTACAAATAGGGATACAGTTTTGGGCATGCATTTTATAAATGCGTACATTTTATAAAACATTTCGGCCATAAGTTCACACTTAAGATCATTGTACATGTTTATAAATGAGGCTCCTGGTCTCATTTGTATGCTTACTTTAGCTGTTTATGATCATCAGCTTTTTCTCCCACAGTGCCCTCAGCTCTCGACTGGCAGGAGGGCGCTTGGATCTGCGGCTGAGGCGGCTCAGTAACGGCAGAAGCGGCTGCTGGAATGTTCCGTCAGGGCAGCAACAGTGGGAATAAGCGCTTGGCAAGCGGTGCTCGTCTCTCCCAGCCCAACATCCCTGTGTCCCTGTCTCCCGGGTCCAACAAAACGCAAGAAATGGGCCGCAGCTCTAAGACAAACCCCCTCAATGCTATGGGCCTGGACCATACCATCACCGGCCCAGGAGGGGACCCTGACTACATCATGCAGCTGGTCAATGATGTTCGCAAGTTTTCTGATGTGCTGCTGAGCCTAAAGGAGGCTTTTCACTCCAAAGGTGAGGTTCTACTTAACCCTTGCTACTTCAGATGCTTCCAAAAGTGTTTTGGTGCGTTACAGTCATGGTTAATCATGTGGTATCGCTGTTTATGACTGATCATCTTCTTTTAAATGTGCATATGGGTCGGTCGTGTCAGCCCACGCTGATGTGGAAGTTTTGTAAGCTGTGTTAGTGTTCCTCATTCCCATCACTGGAGGAGTGCCACGTTTGTCAGGATGCCACGGGTAAACTCCTGGCCATCCTGCTGAGAGTGTTGCTTTTCTGCTGCACAAGGCATCTCTGAAATTTGCCTCCTTGTGGTAACCCAACAACCACCCTCTTGAATAGATATGACTGCACATGACACACAGAGTCTGTTGTTGGTTATCCCTGTTTGCTTTTTCAAGGTACAGTACTTTATGGGAAACTATGAGTTCCTGTTCTGCATTATTGGAAACAGCTAACAAGATTATGTTCCTGATTCTTCCTTTTAGAGAAAAGTTGCTTGCTATGATGAAAGAATGAAAAGCCTTTATTATATAGTCATCCACAGTAAATAAATACAGCATTTATGACAGAGCTGTAGGGTATAGATAGTGACTGGCCAATTATGGTTTGTGGTCTATACACATTTAAATACTTTCCCATCTAAGAATAGCCAAACCGTCCCACCCCCAGTAGGGAATATGATGCTTTTTTATTCTTTGCAAAAAGCATTTCACCACTTAAAATGGTGGTCACTGGCAAAACAAGTATGACAACTATTAGTTTTGCTATTTCTGCCAAAGTATGTTTATGTACACTCAAGATTTCAGTCATAGTTCATTCAATAATTAATCTTTTTAAAAAGCCTTTTAAACAGTTTAGTCCCATTATTCTAATTGTTCCAGTCTGTTTTTTGCAATGTTGGACTAACAAACCTACACTACCATTCAAACGTTTGGGGTTAGTAGGAATTTCTTTATTTTATTCAGCAAGGATTTGTTAAATCAAAGTAAATACATTTATAATGTTACTTATAACTACTATACAGTTTTATATTGCAAATAAATGTTGTTCTTTTGAACTATGAAAAAAAAGTATCACGGTTTCCACGAAAAAATATTATCAACATTGATAATAGTAAGGAATGTTTCTTGGGTTTCCACAAAAAATATTCTCAACACTGATAATAGTAAGGAATGTTTCTTGAGCAGCAAATCAGCATATTAGAATGATTTCCGAAGGATCGTGTGACACTGAAGATGGGAGTAATGAGGCTGAAAATTATTCACAGAAATAAATGACATTTTAATAGAAAATAGTTATTTTTAAATTGTAATAACTTTTCACAATTTTACTGTTTTGACTGTATCTTTGATCATATAAATGCAGCATTGTGAGCATAAGAGACTTCTTTCAAAAACATGAAAAATTCTTACCGACCCCAAACTTTTGAATGGTAGTGTAGATAAAATGATTGTAGCTGGTCTTCATACAGCATGTACACGTTAATCAGACTCTAGTTTGCCTTGGCATTGTGTGCATTCTAAAAAAGGTGGAGGTGATGCAGCACAACACATATTTTAATCCTTCAAATGCTTGATTATGCTTCGTGTTACATATACAAGGACAGACAGATGAACAGTAGCCCGACATCACATAATCCTACTTTAGTTTGTAACTGTAAAGATGCTTTGACAATATGACACAAAATAAAATTCATACAATTTTTATTAGCATATAATTTTATTAGCATACTTTTGTATTGCCAAAACATTACAGGAAGTGGGTTGAGGTGAAAAAAACATTCTCAAAAGAGGCTTTTGTACCACTGAATTATAACTTCAGTACTTTATTTTACAAGTGTGGCAGCTGCTGACTACGAAAACTTAACACAAATACCAGCAAAACATATGGATTGAATGATCTCAATAATCCAGATAAAGCTTTGGTACATATTTGCTGAATATGAGCAGATAAATCTCTTTCTCTTTCTCTTTCTCTTTCAGTGCAGTCTGCCTATAAAAAAAGAATTCTACCTGCTTTTATTTTAAATGATAAACTGTTTGTTTGAGTACTGATGAGTGAGATACTTCACACCACCCTTTGTCAAGCAGCCCAGTGACACTTCCCACAAGCACATGCTTTTGACCTCCCCACTCTCCCACTGCCCTGTTCTCTCTCAGCAGAGGAGATGCTCACTGACCCTCTAAATGTATGGATTCAGCCTATCTGCGCAGAGATTGCTCATCACACAGCTCTCCTCACCTCCCTGACTGTTATTTTACACTAGCTATGATCTACAAGTCAGCCAGGAGGAACGCTACAGGAACTCATCTGCGTGCTTGTTTGCTCTTCAGTCTGAATGCACGTCACGTTGAGTGTCTCCTCTAGACTTTTGTAGACTTAACGCGTCACTTTAGACCAAAAAAAAATGAGTGGTTTGTAAAGTGTTTATCAGAAAACTGCAGTCGTAGTGCTTTTTTCATCAGTGTTTATGTTGGCTCATCACTTTGATCTGGCGCGACCAAACTCTTCTCGTCGGTGATTCCTCCTCCGACATGAAGCCCCCTCCTCCTGCATACCCCACATTCCTTCAGAACAAATGTTCACTTGTTCCTTCGATTGACTGTTGTTAGGTGTGCGACACATGAAAAATGACTCTTCCTTGCTGAAATTTCAGAGTTTTCAAGGGCACTTTTTCACTCCGTTTTTGTTGTTTGACTATCTGGCAGCCGGGGAATTTTTAAAAAAAGTTGTCGTAGTCAAATTTTTTTCTCAGTTGAATGGTTTTCTATGTTCCTTCTTTTTGATTGACATCTTTCCCATGAAACTCTCCGATGCTGTGCATATCCTGTGAGAAATGTCACTTTTTTTGTTGTTTCTCTTGTCAAAACAAACCTGAGAGCTAAGCCTAGCGTGAATTTCTTTTGAATCAAACATTTAGATGTTTTTAGTGTAATGTTGAACTCCCGTGACAGTTGGACATTCAGAAGGGTGGGGTGTTTTTACTGGAAGGGCTAAATATCAAATGATTCCCTCTGTGATTTTAAAGAAGCACGTTCGGAGCGAACGGAGTGTATTGTGGCCTGTCGACGCTCATCATGTGGGTAGCTGAAAGAATGTGCTTTTCTGTTTTGAAGAGTTTCTCTTAAGTGCTCTGAGTTTGAAAAATGCTGTGATAATAGCCAGGAGGTTTAATCCAGTTCACATTTATTTGTAGAGCACTTTTCACAATACATATGGTTTCAAAGCAGCTTCACAGAAAATGCATGTTTCTACTTTACAAATCTGTTATCAGAGGTGGCTGTGTCAGTAATGTTCATATGTCAAAAATGTACAGTTCAAAAGATAATACAAATCATACAAATGTAGACTGATTTAGTGTAGTTCACAGTTCAGATAACAGCACTAAGTGTTTGTCTTTTTTATAAACACGCGGAGTTGCCAGATGTCAAGAGAATAAAAAATTGGGGCTTTTCTCTTCAATTGTTTAGGGATGCAATGATATGAAAATTTTGGCCGACAGCCGATAATCCTTTATATTTGAAAGCCGATAACCGATATATTGGCCGAAAATCTAAATGCAACTTTTTTTTTAATTTAATTTTTGAGAGCCTCACCAAGTCTCACCATTAAAAGCCATGTCCCAAGCACACAATTATAACTATGTTATATTATATCATTATAACTTCATGTAGCCGATATGACAGATTTGCACTGCTGTATTTAAACTACTGTACTAAACTGTATTTTCTTTTTTGAAGTGACTCCAATCATATCAAGCATTTCAGCTTCAATTATAGTGAACAGTGCGCATCTGAAGTGTCTCAGCTGAAGGAAATAATCCATTATTTATCGGCTTTAATTTATCGGACAAATTTTCTTATTGGGCCGATATCGATAATATTAAAAATGAACATATATCAGCCAATACCAATATGGTGGCCGATATATCATGCATCCCTAAAAATGATACATTTTCTGCCCAGTATTTTACTTAATCTTCTCATTCTGGCAACCATGTTCACATGCTCTCTCTGCATTGCAATAAAGTGCTGATGATCTGACAACACAGACGAACATGTATGCTGGAGTTGTGAAATTCTGCTTGAATTAAAGTGTCATACAGCCAGTCTGTGTACCTTCAGGAGGCTGCTTGTGCGATTCGCTGCTAGTATATCACGCGAGCACATGTTCTCTTTGATGAACTGTAATAAATCTAATCATGGTTCTTGACCATTTTATTTGCGATCATGGTTGGTGAATAAATGCGCTCCGTGCAAACTCTGTGCTACAATACAAAGTAAAAATTTTACATAATTTGGAATTAATATTAGGAATTTCACTTTTTCACGTTTTAGCTTTTGAGAGAATCTTTTTAATGTTTTACCAGTTTTCATAAAGTAAAACAATGTGAAAGATGAAAATGGCTAAAAGCACAAAAGACAAGTATCGTTCTTTGTGGTCTGATTGTACGAATTTGCATTTGCGGAGCTATCTGCGTCTGTTGTTTGTCTCATTTGCAAGCAAATTGCTTCTCATAAAATATCTAATATGAAGACAAATTACAAAGCCCTTACCAAAACCACTGCTAGAAGTCATTATTAATGGTAAGTATTGTTCAGTTTACTCTTATCAATACAATTGTAATCAATATTTTTTTGTATTGATTTCCCGTGCTATCATATCAAGCTATCAGAGTTGGTTAAATGAAGTCCATGTTCCACTTAAAGACATATTAAGCTGAGTTCAGACTGCACGATTTTCAAAGTAGTCGGGTCACTGATCTTTTCACACTGCATGACTATCTTGGCCAGCATTCAGTCGCTGCTGTGTTCAAACTGCACTATGGATCGGCTACATAAGGTTTCACACTGCATGGCTTTACAATAGGAAGAATCGCCGACAACTCTGTCTGGCACGCAAACTGTTTCACAACCAAACACACGCGAGATGTGACAAGGAAACCACGCGATATCACGCATGCAAGACCGGAGTTATTATTATTATTATTATTATTATTAAAAACGGCAGCCCGCAAGAAGCTTGCAATACGAATTGCCTGTGCGCTGTTTTGCAGCGAAAACAAGAAAAAGAAAAGAAGAATATGGAGGAGGAAATGTTTGGGGAGACTGTTGATTGTGTGTTCTGCAACGAGAGTTGTAGGTAAATTAATAACTTTTCAATGTGCTGCTGTTGCGGATGGTCAAGCAAATGTTTGTGCTTTGTTTCTGTTTGATATAATTGTAATGTTTATCTGAAACGAAGCCATGCTTGCTGATATTGTGGTCTGTAACTCCTCCCCGAACTCCCCGCTGCTCTGTATCTTGCTCTCTCATTGGCTGTCTATCATCGCCGATGTAGTTTTCAGTCAGAACACTTTTCACACAGCAGGATTTTGAATCGCCGTCAGGTCCAGATATTTAGCATGCCAAATATCTCACGGGTGTCGGCAACTCGTCTGCGATTCTCTCAGATCGCTTTTGTTCATTCACACTGCGTGATTGTCACTCGTGTGAACGAGCACCGATTTGCCTGTGATTTCGGGCATTTGTCGGTGATTTCTCAAAACCTGTCGGCGAGCCAAAATCGGGGCTAAAATCGTGCAGTCTGAACTCTGCTTTAGGTGAAGTGTAGGATATTGCCATGCAGCCCTGAATCTAGGTTTAAAAATATCTAGTTAGTCATCTGAGATTATCCCCATTTTTATCCCTCTATTATTTTTGTGTATTTATTTGGGAATCTACCCGATTTGCTTTCTGAGAATTGTGAATAGCTTAAAAAGCTGCAGTCCATAATGAAAAGGTTCAATTTTATGAGACTCTCTCAACCCTTAAGCGTGGGAACTTGGAAGGATCTGAGTCCACGCAGAACCAAGCAAAATGATCTTTAGTTTAAAATTAGCTCAGGTTTTTCCTCTTTTCTTAGACTTGGTTAAAAAATAGTCTTCCAACAGAGTTATTTTGCTCCAGTCGTAAAGCTCTTATTATGGCTTACAAAGATTGTATGCTTTGGCCACGTACACACTGCAAAGATTTGGGCATGACAACCACATTTAAACGGGGGAGTACTATCACTGGTACATTGAGCAGGTCTCTCTAGACTGTAATGAATGGGTTTCCCCGAGACCACAGGCCTGGTGAGCATTGGAAAAATACAGATATTCTCCATTTAATTTTATCTAATCAAAAAAACTTTTTTTGGGAACCTCTCTGATTGGTTGATCTTACATTGGGTCCAGGCAGGTCGTAATTACTCACAACGAGAGAGCACTTCTCCTAATCATTTTTGTTTTAAGATTGTATGAGTTTGCTCTGCATGGACAAACCGATTTCAAAAACTCTGCAGTACCCTAGTTTTAAATTTAAACAGCCAGTCATATGCCGGGTTCATTTGGTTTTTTCATTTCCAACTTTTATTTCCAAGTTCCTCAGACACCTGCACTCACCCTTACACCTGCAGTCTGATAGATGTAAAACAAATGAGGGGTTCAGGCATAAAAGAGTATTTTCTTTTAGCTGGGCCTAGTCGACAAATTGTTTGCGTGAATGCACCAGCCTGTTGGAGGTCTTGGTATGGAGGCCCCTTTGGCATATTGTAGTGGTGGTAATCTGGGGATATGGACAAAACCCTTCAAATTGAAAAAGTGAAAAAAAGACACCCCACCCTCGTGTTACGAGATTGCTTCGCAGAGTGTTGCGGGTGGCACCATTGACGAAGCCCCTGTGGTAGGCGATATAATGGCTCGCTGCGCTTGTGAAGTGGAGAAGAGAGATTTGTTGGGCAGTAACTTTCCCACTAAAGGTGAGGGATGTTTTTGTGTGGGCCTGTGGTTGGGTAGCATTTCCTGGGGTGTGGATTTACAGCCGCAGTTCAGCAGATTGGTCATGGGGATGTGCCAGTTGGCCCATGAAATCCTAGCAAAGTACAGAGCCATCATTAGTGCTGGATATAAAGTGTTTTTTTTTGGGTTCATGTCAAATGAAGGCCTCTTGATAGAGGTTATTTTGGTTTGGCTGGATGAAATATGTAACTGAACTGAGTTTGAACATGAAAAGTGTGACTTGTCGGTTTAGGTGTGTTTATTTCCCCTTATGTGCTAATGGGGCACTCCAGTCTTTGCTAATTTCCTGCACTTCAAAGAATGCTCTTTCTGTTCCCGTACAAGAGAAGTGGGACCATGTGAGGAAGGCCGACAGGCACAACGACAAACCCAGTGCCGCTTTCTCACAGATGAGTTACAACGGAGCATCACTAAGCTTGTCTGTCTCTTTGGGCAAAGCGCAACTTAGGCAGGTCGAGACGTGCCTATTGATTACCTGTTGTTAGCAACAGAGGAAATGCCAGCAGCTGTGCGTAAATGCTTTGAAGTGTGTGATGACATTGTGTCAAGCGGCTAATTTTCTAGGAAACACTTGGAACATATGCTGGGAAAAAAAAAAAAAACACAACCTGTTTTCTCAGGGAAAAAAAGTGACGTGTAGTTTCTGACTGTAGCAGCCCTAAAAATGTGAAGTGATGTTTAATTGACTAGCACTAAATATTTTTTGTTTGGTTATAGTTACTGGTAGAATTAAAAAATTAACATTAAATTAATTTAAGTTAATTTCTGCATTTGATGTGTGGATTGTTTAACAATACCATTAAATAAATATAATTTAAATTACTATTTAAATAATAATATGAACATTTTGAATGTTAAATCAGTGTGTTAAAGGGTTAGTTCATCCAAAAATATCTTATGGTGTATGAGTATGAGTAATTAATGACAGAAATTAAATTTATTTTCGGGTGAACTTAGGTGCAGTTAATCACAGAAAAACGTATGAGTAATTAGTTGCTTATACTATTCAATAGTTTTAATGATTTGAAGTCACAAATTTGCTCATAAATATTATTTCAGTGGGTTGCATTAAAATATTATTTTAGTTATTATAAAAATAATTAAGTATTCAATTTTATAAGAACATTTAATATTATTCAAATAATTAAAAAAATACAAAAAATGAATTACAATATTATATTTCTATTCATGTTTATTCTGTAATAATTTGGGGGTTACTTATGTAGATATATTTATATTTCTAATCACAGAAAGGTGTGTGGTTAATTAGTTGCTTGTATCAGTTCAGTAGTTAATACATGTTGGATCAGAATCATTCATTTGATGGACCTTCAGACTAGTAATTCAGTAACATCCTGTTGCATTTTGTCCCTGTGAACTATGGACATTTTCACAATGTTTTTAAGCCTTTGTAAACAACCATTTTTAAGACATCCATCAGTTAAACTTGCTGAGTTGCTAAAAAACATGTCATACCTGTAAGCCATGAGATCAATCCCTAATGTGTGTGTTCATGAGAAAACGTGACTTGTTGACTTTCTTGCCGATGAGCCGTGGGATATGGGCCATTTGCGGCCTCCGTATTCTCACACTGCGGTGCGAGGCTTGTTGGCAGTTGGGTGAGATTATGTTAAACGGCTCTGATCAGAGACTGAGGGGCAGGCGAAGAGCACAAGTGAAACATGAAGAGACTGAGCGTGAAGCGTGGCTGGGCCAGCACGCAGGCAGAGCGTGGGAGGGACGGCGACTCGCTGCTGGAGCTCTCAGAGGGAAATAGACACTGGACTGAGGGCCGTCAGCGGGGGGCTCGTCCCAAACAATGCATGTGTTCCTCTCTGGCGGTATCCCTACCGAAACAAAGCCCCTCAGTTCCCCCTGAGCAGTTTTCATGCATACTTTTTAAAATCCCATTGTTTTGACAGCACTGAAGAGTTTGGGGGCCCAGATGATGCATTATTCATAACAGAGTGAGAGCGGGTTTGGAGAGCACCGATTGCTATGCTGGCATGAAGACGTCCTGGGACCCCAATCAGCTCTGACACATGACATAGTCCCCTGTGTGCTGGGCCCCCGTTGGGCGGACGCAACATTCCATCAGTCTTTTGGGGGGTGGATCACTGCCTGTCATTCAGACCGGCCTGTCCTGCGTGTCTAGCCACACTTTAAAATCAAACATCTTTAGAGACCAACAGCACTGCTTTTTAGATGGGGCTGCACTAGCATCGTCATTAAAAATGTGCTGTGCACAGACCGCTTAATCAGAAAAGGCTTTTCCTTCTGTGACCTGCTGCTTGGGACTTGACCCCTCACCAGTAATTAGGAGGGCAGAGAGGGGAGGACCTTTAGCTGGGGTGGGGGTTTCTGATGGAGCACTTTTGTCTGAGGGACACTTCAAAGTCAGAGAGGAGAGAGGACACTCCTGAGTATCCCTGGGGCTAGAGCCTCCTCTCCTCTTACCACTCTGGAATCTCCTAATCCTGACGGTTTGAAGACATGCACATGGTCATTTTGTTGGTCACTTGGTTTCAATTTCTGCAGCATTGCACTGTGTAGTCCCGCCCACAACAAAGACTCATTGCATCGAATGCCTCTCCTCATGCATATAAATCATTGTATAATGACTTGATGTAAACAGAAGTGACTGACATGTTGGTCTTAAAGCAGTGGACCAGGCAGTCAGTGCATACACATGAATTCGTGGAACTGAGTTGGAGGAAGAGGAGTGATAATAGAGATTCACAGCAGAGGTGATGAGGCAATAAACAGCCCATTACTTATCATTTTGGCGCCACTCTGAGGGCCGTGACTTTTTTCCCTGACATCTTTATTCATGTGTGTGTTTTTCATGTGTTTTCACACTGAGGGGAATTTAGGGTGGCAAATACAGAATGATAAATTGAAGACTCTTAACTGTCAGAACATTTGAGCTTCCTATTATTTATTTATTTTTTTTACAGTGGGAGAAGCGATCCTCTCTGTTCCGCCAAACACGCACATACCTTCCACGTTGTAACTGTGCACTCGTAAAACTTCTCTCATCGCTGTGGCATGATGTACATCTGCACAGAAAGGATAAAAAACAGATGCTCCTGCTATCAAAACTTCACGAACCCTTTGCAACATTCAGTTAGTTATGAAGTCATCTGCTGCACACATCCAAATGACAGTCCACTTTATCCTAATGTAAACAAGGTGGGTTAGTTTATGGGTTCACATGATGTAAACACACATTTCTAACCGTAATGTCTATTCACAGCAAGTCTAAATATTTAAAGTTTGAAAAACATGCACAATAATATTTTGAAACTTAATATTTGATAATGTTTAATATCAGTATCTCACTTTTGGGGGGGTTATTTGAAGGTTAGTTGTTTGTTTGGATGCCAGACAATTAATTCAGATATACCCTTTTGACCTTCTGAGAATGAACCAGTTTGATGTCAATAGATTTGTGTGTAAAAAGCAAAAATTGTTTGTGAATGTTTTGTCATTTATTTAAAGCAAACTTGGTGGCCTTTCAAGTCAATGTGAAATCAAAATTGACCATATTTACTTGACAATTGGCCGTTGCTTAGGCTGCGTATGTTTTGATGTTAATAATGTTATAATCACTGGTGTCAAAAGTATTCACATTCATTACTCGGGTAGAAGTATAGATACTAGGGTTTTAAAAGACTTCTGTAGAAGTTGTAGAAGTATCAACTTAAGCTTTTTATGCAAGTAGAAGTGTAAAAGTACTGGTTTGAAAACTACTTAGAATAACAGTAAAAGTAATGTAAGGAGACAAAAGCTTAGGCCACGCCACAGGGGCCTATTGAGGAGGTGCACTACCCCACCTCCTCAAAAAACATTTTTCAAAAGGCCATAATGACTATAATGTTATATTAAAATGTTAATGTTAAAAATTTTTGGATGCACTAGGCTACCTGTTTCTACCAACCTCCTCGCTGGTGGAGGTTGATTGGGACATTTCGCTCTTCTTGAGTCTCTGCCACGGACAGCTTTGTACTTAGCTTCATATGGCTGCTATGTCCAATGTTGGGGGTAACGAGTTACAAAGTTAGTATAGCCTACTTATCACAACATTGTCAATCGCAAAGGCTAATTTATTCAAACGTCTCTCTACCAAACTACCTACTGTAGCTTAATTTGCGGAGGACGAAGAGAAAGCACCCATTTGATAAATGAGCCTGTAGTGGAGGTGGAGAAATAATAACTTTTAAGAAATAATCGTTAAAGACCCCAACACTGGCTATGTCCTCCTTGCTGGAGTGTGACATGATTTGTGTCATGTGCAGGTGCGATGGATTGCGTACAAACCAATAGGGTGTCAGAATGGTATATGTTTATACTTCTCTTCCAACCACAATCCAATTCACACCATCTGGATGGCGCTATTTATCTGGATAGTTTTTTTTTTTTTTTTTTTTGATGATGATGATGAAAAAACAAGCCGAAATGAAGTAGGAGTAACGAGGGTATTTTTAAAATGTAAGGAGTAGAAAGTACGGATAATTGCGTGAAAATGTAAGGAGTAGAAGTAAAAAGTCGGCTGAAAAATAGTTACTCCTGTAAAGTATAGATACTTAAGTAGAAATTTTGGGTAAGGTAACAAAGTATTTGTACTTCGTTACTTGATACCTCTGGTTATAATATTAAAAAATAATATATTAAAAGCTAAATAAGCGTTGCTTGAGTCAACATTCGGTCTGGCTCATTCTTGTATGAAAAGCCCACTTTTCACCCAGTCAGTTCCAAATAGATTAAACCAAGTTCTACCCTGCATATTTCTCTTGGATTCACATTACAGACGTGGATTCACATTTAAAGGAGTTTCACATTGATTTTAAAGTCTTCCTATTATGCTATTGTGAAGGTTCCTAATTTTATTATGGAGGTCTCCGACAGGTTTACAATAGGTCCCTGTTCGGATGAACAAGCCTCTTGGGCACTTGTGGTCTAATGGTTAGAGAGTCGGACTTGTAACCCGAAGGTCGTGGGTTAGAGTCTCAGTACCGGCATAAAATTATATAGGCCTGTCCATTTCTGATAATTCCAGGTTGCTATGCTCACGCAGGTTGTTTACTCATTTAACTCATGGCTACGAGAAATATATGTCGTTCCATCAACACTGGATCTCGAGGCCATGACATTGCGTGGCCACACCATAAGGATGTTGTTAGCTCGAAAAAATCTTGTAGCCACAACTTCTTATCATGTTCCCATGAGTTAATATGTCATGGCCACGACAAAACTGTGTGAACCGGGTTGGGTTTGAAAATAAATGCTTCGGGTCAGGTTGGACTAATTTTACACTACTGTTCTGCTCTGGTTGGTCAGATGGCCCAGTCTGTTGTGATTGGTCATTTTTGTAAAGGTATTGTTTAATTTATAGCATGAACGAGCATGTGGGTAAACACAACATAAAAGCCGTAATGAAACAGTGCTGTACACTGATAACAGAAACGCCAACAAACATGAACAGAAGTTTGCTGGTGTTTGTAGGCATTTGTTGGAGAAGTATGAAATATAATTTAGCTAACTGACTAGCGATGCCAAACTGTGTTGGTCTTTGTTTATGTCCCAGAAACTATATAACTTCATAAAAAAATAAAACATACTTGCAGGTTGGGGCCCATAAACAGCAGCTTCTGCTTTTAAAGTGGGAACTGTGCCATCTTTCAGTAATAGCCTTTGTGCAAATCCAGCATTTAACTCATGTAGATTTTAACTCATGTAGAATTAAACTTAAATTTTAAACATTGTTCCCGAACTCCAGTGTCCCTAGGAAGAAGACTTGTATGCATGCAACATGGCCTCACCCACTTTGTTAAAATTGCTTTAATAAATTTGTGGAAACTGACATTTTTAGGATTCTTTGAATATAAAATTCAAAAGAACAGCATTTTTAAAATAAAAAAATATTTTAAAAACCTTTGTAACATAAGATATGTCTTTACTGTTACTTTTGATCAATTTAATGTATCCTTTCTAAATAAAAGTATTAATTTCTTTAACAAAATAGATCTTATTGACCTCAAACTTTCGAACAGAAATGTATATTCAAAAACTGGAGAGAATCAAGTCAAAACTCTCTGATCAACTTTTCCATGACAGCAGTAATCCAGTCAGCATTAATGAAGTACCTCACTCTCAGTTAAATTTTTTTTTATTACAAGTCTGGATTGGTGTGCATATCTGTTGTCATGTTTGTCTCAGAGTTCTTTTCTTATCTTGATGTCTGACATCTGTGAAATGCTCAGAGCATTGCCTGCATCTCAAGCCATCGACTCACAATCTGCTCAGTCTATAACCACAGTGGCTTACACCATCACACGCCTCCATTTGAGATTTCTGAGAATAAGTGTTCTGTTAGGCCAATGTCACGCATGCCACTTCATCATGTGAATGCTTGGGGAAGGTTCACAAGGGTATTTTTAACTGACTGAATTTCAGAATTCTCGACGTTGCTGCTGTACCCTTCTTGTTTTAAAATTGTGCATCCCCTAAACACACAGAGGAAGTTCAGCTGATGCGATTGTGGTCTCTATCTGTTTGTCACCCACAGAAAATCAAGAGTGCTCGCAGCACGTGGTCAACGAGCGAATTGGGGAGCTTGTACGCGTGCTGAAGGTCGTCATTGGTAAACACCAGGCGCTGAACTCTTCAGAAATTCTCGGTGCTGCAGGCACTGTTATCGCCAAAGTCAAAGGTGAGCATCCTCATTCAGCTCCGCCTCACTTAAGAATCAGCAACTCAGAATTGATCTATAAAAAAATAGATCTGTTCCATTGTTTGTGTATGCACTCAGTTTTTTTAGGTTCATCTGTGTGCATGTCTATAGTACATTTTATTAAAATACTGAATTTGGTCCTCAAATATATCTTATATCAATATCTTAAAGCATTAAGCCACATTAAGAGTTAAGCATTAATTCTATAATAATAATAATTAAAATGGCAAAAACTATTTGTAATAAATCACTGTTTTAAAGGATTAGTTCACTTTAAAATGAAAATTATCCTAAGCTTTACTCATCCTCAAGCCATCCTAGGTGTATATGTCTTTCTGATGAACACATTCAGAGTTTCCGCCAGACTGCCTTCCGTATTCAACTTAGAAAAAAGTGTAACTGACATTGCATCAGTTATGCTTTTTTCGTAAGTTGAATACGGAAGGCGGTCTGGCGGACATAGCGTAAGTGTTTTGAACTGCGAGAGGCATTACACTTTCTTCCTAAGTTGAATATGGAAGGCGGTCTGATGGAAGCTAGATATTTTACTGTATAACTTGTTTAATATGGATCTTTTTCTTACACAAACACATTGCTTCGCTTCAGAAGACCTTTATTAACCCCCCTCAGCTGTGTGGAGTACGTTAATGATGGATGGATGCACTTTCTTGAGCTTCATACTTGTTGGTCTTGTTCACTGCCAATATAAAGGTTGGATGCGTCAGGATATTTATTAATATAACTCCGATTGTGTTCATCAGAAAGAAGAAAGTCCTATACACCTAGGATGGCTTGATGGTAAAGCGTGGGGTAATTGTAATTTGAAAGTGAACTAATCCTTTAACTCTTGTTTCTGACTCGTGTTGTTTAATGTGAAGCAGTTGTTTTTGTACTGATGGCAGACATATCATTCTTTTGTTGTGAATAATCTTATCTTTTGTTTTGCATCCATCAAGTTCCAAAAAATACAAAAACAAATGACTGTCCCTTTCATGTAAAAAAATTAAAATAGTCACTAGATTATCAACGGACCTTACTGCATGGTTATGTAATATTAATACATTAAACATTTCAAAAATAACTACATTGTGATCATGATATTGATTTTGGTCATACCACCCACTCCTAATCGGTGTAATTCTTCTGGCTAGTGCACAGGAACGTTCATGTGTACATCAGTGCAGTTCGCATTCCAGATTCAGGTTGCAGAAGAGGGAACAGATGATTTCTGTGCTATGTTGACATACTGAATGTGTTTCTTATTCATTATCCACATAATTCCTAGCTGTTTCCAACAGTGTTTTTTCACTTTTGTCAGCATTGATTCAAGTGGCCTCTAGAGTATCATCCTTTGCCACTAGAGGGCCAGTGACCCCTCTGAGCTCCCATGTGTCCTATACAAGGACAGGCTCTTGTTAAGAGGAAGTCTGAAGAGTTTAACAGAGGAAGATAATCTGTGGATTGTTGACATGCTTAAGGCCTGCACTTTTTTTTTCTTTTTGAATGGGGAAGTTGAAAAGAAAGGTTGATCACCTCAGATACCCGCTTCATGTTACATGTTAGAGCGACATTCCAGTGTGTGCGTCCAACTCACACTTCAGCTTGCTTGCATTTTAACGCCCCACATCCATGTCAGCCGTTTTCTTTCACTCGATGGAACACTATGAACTTCAGGAAATCAGATGCACATTTTTTCCCCCTCAATCACGCTCTGTCCATGCGGTCCTCTCTCTTTTTAAAAAAACGCTGCATAGTTTTGCTGAAGAATCTCTCAGGGGCGCAGCAATAAAAGTGTCAAGTGTCTCAAGTTATTGAAATTCTTTCTTCCCCCACCCATGTCTAGAGCGAGTCAGTGGCATCTGACTCACTGTATTTTTATCTTTGCTTCTGATCTGAAGAAGACACTGTTATCTCAGGTATTTTATCCCATCTTATGACGCATTGCACCTGATGAAGTGATACTTGCCTGTGTTAGAACACCACAAGTGTGTGGTAATAATCATTCTAGTTCTTTTTTTTTTTTAAGAAAAATGATTCTTTAAATCTGTTTTCTTGACAGAATTTGAAAGAAGTCTGTCCAATGATGCAAAAAATGCTTTCAAGGTTTTTTTTCTTTGAGAGAGCTACTTTCTGAATGTAGCTATTCCCGAAATGTATTTGAGCTGTGAAGGGGGCAGAAGTGGAAGCATTGTTGTGGACCTGCAGGATGTCCTGAGGAAGAAGTCAGCGTTCCATTGCAGGGGCCACTGAGCCGCCCGCCTGCATTCAGAAGCAGAGAGGCATGCACCAGGAGACACACACCTCTCACGCTCTCTTCTCCAGCGCCGTCTCCTCTCCTCACATTGTGGCAGTTGAGTTTGGGGATTCCCATCTCTGTTGACAGTCGCTGTGTTTTGTGTGGCATTCAACTAAAAACTGCGCCCATGCGGAACTGGAAACTACAGCTGAATATGTTGCTTTTTTTAATGGCCTCGTCACTTTTTCTTGTATGTCAGGGAAAAAGTGGAAGTTGAGCTGTATTGTGAACTAGGCTGTGGTGTTAGTTCCTGAAGTGCTAGGGGAGATTTGCCTTCGGTTAATCTATGCTTTACAATATCGAACTTGGATATGACTGCAAGTGCAAGTTAAAGGAGTTGGTAAGTTGGGCGAAAGTTGTTTGAACGTCCTCTGAATGTTTTGAGAGTTCAAGCTTTGTCAGTGTTTCCTGTAAAGGGAAGGCTCAGCTAGCAGACAGGAAGTTCTTGGTAAATGCAAGTTGTTTTGCCTCTCTGAGACTTTACTTGCTGTCTGTCACAAATCTGAGGTTTAAACGTAAGATTCAATGTCAATACGATGTCAATTTCTCTTCTAGCTGCTCAAAACATGGACATGGTGGGTCATCAATCATCTTCTTGAAACAATGAAGAAAAGTGTCCTTTGATTTATTTACATGTAAACTGTTCAGCATTTGTGTTGTACTCTAGGGAAGCATGCCTTGAGTACAAAGCAGCATTAGACTCTAAATAAGGTGTTCAAAATTAGTCTGATTTTAAAGGAAAATAAAATTAGTCTCATGTTGAATGAGTGAATTATACAGTAAATTATCAGAAATTGTTGGATCTTCTCATCTGTCCTCAATAGCTATGGTGGTGCTCCCAGCTGATGATTAATTCATATTGTCATAAACATCTATGCCCTTGATGAATTGTAATTTTGGTGCCTTTTGCCTGCTCTTCTCATGTGGTTTATCACTTCCCACAGGCGTGAATGTCAAGGAAGTTAATAAAGAAAACAAAGGCACAATATTTGGTGAGATATTCACATCGATCGACACTTTGGCATTCACCTTTGGCAATGTGTGAGTACCATACTCTTCTGTAATTAAACGTATATTATGCTTTCCATCTGTATAGATTTACTTTCAGTTTCCATGTCCCAATTTTACAGCACACGTCAGCTGTACATCCTGTAGTCACTGTCTTACCACAGATGAAATGTACTTTTGTAGTGTTACTTAAAGGGTAGTTCACCCAAAAATTAAAATTGTGTCAACAATTACTCATTTTAATTTGGTTCTAAACCCATAAGACTTTCTTTGAAACACAAATCTGAAAGATTTCTGTCCCTTATCTTATTGAAAGTCTATGCAACCAAAACTTGAATTCTTAAAAACAACAACAAAAAAAAAAAAACGTATAAACATATTAACATTGATCAGCACACATACCTAGAGCACATTAAATATGGTCAACTGAAACTCAACCGTACTTGCGTGACACTTGAGAACAAACCTCATTGGTTCTCCACCATCAAGCATGTTTGAGCTTCTGTTTACCTTATTTGATGTGCTTTCGATGGTTAGAGAAAAATGATCAGAGAATATTAAATATATCTTCACTTGTGTTTGGAAAATAAACGAAAGTTATGCTGCTTTGGAATAAAAAAAGGGTTGAGTCAATGATCACAGAATTTTCATTTTTGGGTGAACTATCCCTTTATTACTGCTCAATTTTATTTAAAATTATCTATTTGTGATTACATTATTTGATTTATTCTATTTGTGAAAGTATCATCATAATGTTGTAACAGTATTATGTATGATCAAGTTATATTATGTGCAGTGTCTCAACATTGACTTGTCTTTCTTTTCCACTCAGAGTGTCTGACTTCCTTATGGGAGATGTGGACAGTGGCTCCAGGTTGGGGTACCCCCAAGCCAGAAGAAGTTGTGTAAGTTGTCACCTTCATTGCCTTTTTTAAACCCAGGTCACAAGTTGAGCCTTCAAAAGTCCTTAAATAGTTCACACAAAAATCCATTATTTACTCATCCTCATGTTGTTCATACCCATGTGTCATTTTTTCAGTGGAACAGGAAAGGAAAATTTTCTACTTAAGCAGTTCTTTTCCATACAACAAAAGTTCATAGTGACCACGTCTGCCAATATAAAGTAATGAAAAATTAGTCCTTATGACTTGTGTGCTGTGTTCAATGTCTTCTGGAGCCATACGATAGCTTTATGTCAAAAGCAGACTGAAATTTAAGCCATTATTCATCATTTATAAACAAAATTATCATATGGCTTCAGAAATAGACTACCATTCAAAAGTTTGGGGTTGATAAGATTTTTAAATGTTTTAAATGTTTTTGCAAAATGTCTGTTATTTTTACCAAGGCTGCATTTATTTGATTAAAAATAGTTATATTGTGAAAAATTATTACAGTTTTCTATTTTAGAGGGGACATTAACTTTTTTTTTTTTTTTTTTTTTTACAATGCTCTCTGAAGTCCACTTATAATGTTATCAATATTTTACATTAAAAAATTTCCTAATTTAGAAGTAATAAGCTATTTTCTATCCTGTTTTTTACCCTCTCTTTCGAACACTTTGAACGTTTTGATAGGCGTGCCGCATTCAAGATTTGGAAGTAAACGGCCACCGCTATGATTGGCTAACAGTTTTGACTATTAAATTAATTTTCAAATCTGTGGGTGTGGCAATGATGTAGAAGTAGGCATTGATCTTCTTTTGAAGATGCAGCCTTTCATCGCACTATGACGTAATGGTGTGACAAAAACCAAAATGAGTCGTTTTTAATATAGTACAATGACCTCTTATATGTCAAAAGATCAATGAGTTTTGTGTTCCACAGAAAAAAAAAAAAAAAACAACATTTTTTTAGAAAAAGCATGAGTAAATAATGACATTATTTTTTAGTGAACTATCCTTTTTAAAGGTAGGGTAGCAATCAATAATAAAAGGGTTCTAAATATATATTTTTTTTTACATATATTCTGTGGAAGTCTCAGGACCAAAAAACGTTCATTCAGTTGTTGCATTCGGTCCAAATGCAATAATAAGACGTCCTACCTGCCTATCAGTGTATGTATAAGCATACCTCCAAGCACCCTGCTCATGCAGACATCACGTCATCATGAGGCTATGCAGAGTTGTAGACAGCCACCGAATGTCATAAACAGCAGCCACTTTTACAGTTTCTCCTGAACCAAAACAACAAGCTGATGCTGTGTTCACATCATAACTAATTAATTGCGAGATGGCAACCCACGACGTTCTACTAGGAGCGGTTCACGTCTTCAGACTCAGATTAATGCGTTTCTATGGCAACATTATCTACACTGAAATGAATCTGCAGCAGTCAGGTTGTACAAGTCAGTGCTCTTTAAGTTGCTTACGTTCATTATTACTGTAAAGTGATGTGCTTTGAGACATGAAGTAATTGAGCTCCTTAATTAAACGCTTTGCAGACTGTGTGCGTTCATGTGTTTTGGAGGAGGCGTGGCTTTGGCGAGCACTCTGAAGGGAGGGTGGGATCTTATGATTTAAAGCTAGCTAGCTAGCCTCTCTGAAATTGCCTACCCTATCTTTAAGTTTAGATGTCTTTTTTTAAAATAATGAATCCTGGCTTGCCCCTGTGATTTAAAGAGCAGGGTGTTTTAAGCTTTGACCTAGATGTTAAAAGAGATAAAAGATAAAAGAGAATCAGTCAAAAAAAAAAGCACCTTCTCATCCCTCACCTCTGTAATCATACTTCTCATCCCGTATGAAATGTCTTTCCCTTTATCTCTTCTAGTCTTTTGAAAACCTCTCTGAAGATTCACGGGGCTGCAGTCAAAATGATCTGGCAGGTAAATGGATTTCCTTTCTTTCTTCTTTATGTACCCTTCTTTTACATCCTTCTCTCACTGTTTTTATAGCAAAGATAGCAGGCTTGTGCCGTTGAGGCGTTGCAGTGAATCTCTTCACTCGTTTTATGTGCCCCCCAATCAACAGAAATACAAACTTTTTTTAATACAAACGTTTTAAGTTTTCTAGTTTAAAACAAACCACACATGAAAGGTGTTGTTCTAGCAGAGAGACAGATGAGCAGTACTGATCGACAAGAGAGCTATATACACCCTGTACCTTCACACTTGTGTTGTTTTTCATATAGTCTAACATTCTTCTTGTTTGCCAAATGGTTGACATTCTTTGGAGTTTTTTTGGACGTTTGTGTGAGGAATGGGAACCACATGTGGCTTATTGGGCGGGGTGCTTGGATTCAGTACGGCTGAGCTGCGTGTCAGTACATTTGGGGAAGGTTAAGCAGAAATTTTATGACATGGTCTCACACGCTCATGCCATGCAATATATCGTACATACATCTAATGCTACCACATATTAGTGTCAGTTTTAGAAACATGTCTTATGGCTATGGTGGAGAATATTTAGTCCTCTTAAAAGCAAGTCTGCCACCAATTTGAAGGCTGTCGCTGCCTTTAATGAGGCTAACTTGTAAAATTGGCCTTGTAACTTTTGGCCTATAAACCAAATAAGCCAGTAACATTTAATAGTTAATTTTAAATGACAGTTTTAGAGAGCGGAGAGACGAGGTTGAGGAAATATAAATGTCTTCAAAGAAAATGTCTACCTCTGCATTTTCGTCAATCTTTTTAAACAGTGTGGAGCGTGTATTTTTTTTTGGTTGTGCGTGTTCATATGCGATGTTCTGGGTGTGTGTTTCTAGATCATGCTCTGTCTCCAGAGCTGTCCACTGTCGAGCAGGTGGACCTCCTTCTGCTGAAGAATGACAGTGGAGTTGAGTCGGCCTTGCTCTATGCCAAGGCCTGGTCCAAATACACCAAAGACGTGTTGGCATGGGTGGAGAAACGCCTCAGCCTGGGTCAGTCCATTCTTAAAGCCTGATCTTATTTGGTTTGAATTTCCAGGGTTGATCTTTGGTGTTTCATGTGGTCTCTGTATTTTACAGACATGGAATGTGCCAAAAGTTTTGCCAAGATGGCAGAATCTGCAAAGGCAGTAGCAAGTCAGCAGGTGATGGTCTTTTTAGTGCATTGTTTTGGTCAAATATAATGTATATGCATACTACTGCTCAAACATTTGGGGTCAGTATGATTTTGTTTTTTAATTTATTTATTAAAGATGCATTAAATTGATCAAAAGTGACAGTAAAGACATTTAAAATGTCGATTTCTATTTCAAATAAATGCTGTCACTGTCCACTGAATTATTAAGCAGCACAACTGTTTTCAACATTGATGATAATAAGGAATGTTTCTTGAGCATCAAGTAAGCATGTTAGAATGATTTCTGAAAAATCATGTGACACTAAAGACTGGAGTAATGATGCTGAAAATTCAGCTTTGGCATCACAGGAATTAATTATATTTTAGAATATATTAAAACAATTTTAATCATATTTTTAATATTAATGTTTTGACTGTATCAAATAAATGCAGAGAACATGAAGAGACTTTTTTCTTTAAAATAATTTTACCGACCCCTAAACTTTTGAACGTTTTAGTGTATTTGGTTTTGGGCCTCTAAGTGATGTTATTGTGTTACTGTGTGTCTTTATCTAAAGGACTACATGCCGTTCCGGGATATTTATGTCTCTGCGTTTAAAAATGAGATAGAGTACAATCATGTTCTGCTCCAAACGGCTGCAGCTCTTCAAACAAACAAATTCATACAGGTATAATCAGTTGACTCTACTGCATACTTTTAGCTAACTATTCAACAAATCATTTCTTATAATTCTATACAATTCCCATAATTCCAACAGCCACTGCTGGCCCGCAAGAATGACCTGGACAAGCAGAGGAAAGAGATAAAGGAACAATGGCAAAGAGAGCTGAAGAAAATGGTACCTATGATTACTTGAATTCTTTGAATTTCATCACTAACGTTTCTTCAGAACGATAGCGCTTAATAACACGTGTGTTTTCAGGGCGAGGCCGAGAGCGCTTTGAAGAAGGCTAGGTTGCTGAAGGTGCAGAAGAAAGAGGAGTACGAGAAGGCACGCAGCTCCACCAGCCGCACCGAAGAGGAGCAGCCGACAGCAGGAGGCAGGACTCTGGAGAAGAAACGGAGGGTGGAGGAAGAGGCCCTACAGAAGGTACTGCAGAAACTGCACTATAAATAATTTTAAAGCTCTAAATTCAACTCCAACACCATCACAGACTGCACAAACCCACACACACCCTTTCCTTTATTATCCCTGTTTACTGGACATCAAAGCGGCAATAAGAAACAGAGTTTGTGGGAATTAATTTGATTTTTCTTTAACATCTGATGCACTGTCTGAAAATTTGGCCATATAATCTAAACATTACTGTTGCTATAACAACTCTAGCAACTACACTGACTGAACACACACTAAACACATTTCTTCATAAATTGCAATTTTTTTGCAAACCTGTTTTGTGCTGCTAATGACATACTACATCTTAAAACAGGCTAGTAAAATCACTATGCTTTTATTTTGTTTGACTCATGGTCTGCTTTTGTGGTGACCCTAGGCAGAGGAAGCGCAGGAGCAGTATAAAGCCTGTGTGGCCGATCTAGAGGCAAAGAAGGTCGGCTTGTCAAATGCTAAGAGTGAGATCCTCGCTCAGATTCGGAAGCTGGTCTTCCAATGCGACCTGACTCTCAAAGCGGTCTGTATCACATCGTCACTATATAAAAGTACAGTTCAAAAGTTTGAGGTCTGTTAGATTTTTAAATGTTTTTGAAGAAAGTCTGATATGCTCACCAATGCTGCATTTATGTTTTACGATCAAAATTACAACAAAACTGTAATATTGTGAAATATGTTACAATTTCTATTTCTGTGATGGCAAAGATTAATTTTCAGCATCATTACTCTAGTCTTCAGTGTCACATGATCCTTCAGAAATCATTCTAATATATTAATTTGCTGCTTAAGAAACATTTCTCATTATCAAAGTTGAAAACAGTTGTGCTGCTCTATATTTTTGAGGAAACTGTGATACATTTATTAAAAAACAGAAATCTTACTGACCCCAATTTTTTGAATGATAGTGTATATATTGAACTGCCCTTTTTCCTATTATTGCACACTGACTATTCTCATGAACACTTGTAGGTGACAGTGAACTGGTTCCAGATGCAACAGGCTCAGACTGTGCCTCTGTCTGTCAACTACCAAGCTCTAAGTGAACAGGCCAAAAAGTATGAGCCTGGCCAGCGCTACTCTGAGTTTGTTTGCAGCTTGCCTAAAGAGCGAGTGTGGCTGGAGTCTCTGTCTCAGGACATCACTACTTCCTCAAAAACGGGGTTAGTCCACATTAAAGTTTCCATGCAAGCCGTGCATTGTTTGCATCTTCCTCAGGAAGAATGATGAGCGAAACAACCGCCGGTCATGCCGTGTTGTTTACCCAAGTGTTCTGGTCTCCGTAATCACTGCCCCGTGCAAACTTTGCTTTTCAGCTTGACCTCTGAATCACACCCATGTACAAACATACTGGCCTGTGCTATTACATCTCTTTACAGTGCAAATCTCATGCTTTCCTGTTGTGTAACCCATTTTACAATCAGCAGAGACTTTGCGCAGCTTGATTTAACTGCAGTATTTTTCTAAATCATTCTTTAACAAGTGTCTTTCTTTCCAGAATATCTCTTCATAAGAGGTCTCAAAGTAGCACCCGTTCGTCCCATGGGAACCTGTCGCAGGGTTCTGTTACCTCTGCGGATAACCACAGCGCAGACGAGGTTGAGGGTACCGTACAACCCTGCAAGGCCAAGATCGCAGAGAGACGGTCCAATAGCAGCATAGACATGCAAGGTAAGAGATGTTGTATCTTATTCGTTAAAGATCTAGGCTGGTGATTAAGGCCCTGTTTACATCTGGTATTAAGATGCACTTTGGTCAATTAGATCTCATGTAGATGAGGGAGACATATTCCTGTTTACACCTGGTGTTTTAATCCGTCCACTTTCGACCACTTCTGTCCTGATTTTTCAAGGCGAGGGTCTATGGATGGGTAAATGTATGGGATTTTCTGGATCTTTTGATCTAATGGACAAAATTAGCTCACGCAATTTACATATAAAGGCAGCGATGATAGAAAAACACATGAAGAGCAGCTTTCGTTTCTTCTCTGACAGCTGCAAGACCACACCGAATGCGGTGAGTGTGTGTTAGAAATCAGGAATGGTGAGAGAACATTGCGCTTGGTATGTTTTTCATCTTCAAACCAAACTTGGGTCTCCAGCTGACAAAGTTTAAATCCCGTCTGGCTAGCGTCCTTCTCATAATGTTTACGCATTAGGTCAGTAGGCGGAGAGTAGGCGGTCTTTTGTGGCTATTCGAGAAGCATCACTTGTGACAAGCTCAAAATATTTTAGACCCCATTTACACCTGTATTTAGCATCGTCCAATTGTGATCCGATCGACCAAAATGCATCTTAATACCAGGTGTAAACAGGGCCTAAAAGTTTACAATGATACATTTTTGTGGCACTAAATGGAATGAGAAATATAATGACAGAATTCCCCTTCTACCATTGTTTGGACAAACAGATAATCCTTCCCCAAACTCACACTATTGGTTGAGCCATAGTTGCTACTTCAGGCTGCTCAAACATATAGAGCAGGTTTTTACACTCTTTGGGGGATGTCAACCTACTCAACCTGCATTTGTTAGACTCTAAGACTTTAAAGGATTAAATGCTACAAGATTTATTTTCTTTCCACTTCATCAATATCCTGAGATGTTTGCGGCTATGAGGCACATTTATTTGGCAAGCTTCAATCTCCTGTACAGGTTATTTTTATGGCTTGACACGTCCACTGTAGGTTTTCTTTTTACCCAGTGAGAGCCGTTCAAAGCTTCGACTAAAGCTGCAAGCAGTCAGGATTAAGGCCTATACCCAGATCGGCTCTCGGCTTCCAAAAAGCCCCTGGTGCTGTGACATCATCGGCCTGCTGGATTACAGCCTGAGCATTCAGACTGGATGACTAAACTAAAGAATCAAGAACATCAGTTGAACGCCATGAACTGAATGAAACATTCAGACAGGCTGATTCTCCCAAACACAAAAAGGATTTTGCCCCTCAGTTTTATGTATAGAGACTAGAGATTTCAAAGATGAAATTTAATTCTGAGGTTAATTCTGTGTGTTGTAGCGTCAAGGACGCAGGGCTCACAGCGGGCCTGGAGCTCAGGCAGTGCCGGCGGAGGAGGGATGTGCAGTGACTCGGAGAGTGCTGGGGGAAGCAGCGAGTCTCGTTCCATGGACTCTCCCACAGCCAGTCCAGGTGCTTTTTCTTACCCACATTTCATCCTACAATCTGTTACACAGTATGGGACATCTCTTATATATGAAATCAGTGCCTCCAGGATTTCAGGGGACTTTTTTCTGATTTCTGTGGCCTAAAATGACTGATTTTGCTGCGGCATTTCTCAAAATTTGTGGCAATATTTGCAGCATTTCTTGTGTAATTTTTTGGTGAAATTACACCAGAGTTAATATTCTTCTAACATTTTTATTATTTTTCTGAGCTCAAGAACCACTGGGCTCTGTAATTTTAAAAAGGAGAACACTGATAATAACTTAAAATATAATTTCAACATTTTATTTCATATGTAACAGCAAATAAAACAAAACAAAAAAAATATATAAAATGTTACATTGCTGTGTTTCTCACAGGATTTTGAGAAACTATGGGAGCATGGTTGTCATTTAGAAGGTTTTGTATATTTTATCAATCAATTTTGTATATTTTATGTATCAAATATGATACAACAGGCTTTGAGGAAAATGTATTTGTTCATCTATCAATCATCATTGTATGCCCATTGCATTGCATTGCATTATGTTTTGCCCCCCACAATAAAAATGATAGAGCTTTCATCATAAAACTAAGCAAATCTTCTTACCAAGACATATTGTAAGAGATATAGAGTGACAAATTATATTTATATGCATTTTATGTAAGTAGTCTGCTGTATTGTTATACAGATTTCATTGATTTACATACATAAGCAAACTGCAATTTTTGATCGGTTTTGGCCTCTGAATAAAATTAAGCTGTTTTCCCCCTCCATACTCTCGCCACATCATATGGGCCATAAAATCCTGGTGTATCAAATATATGAAAAAACATAAAACACATGCAAACTTCTTTTATTTTTTGTCTAAAAGGTTAAAGAAAACTGTTCTGTTTTAAAAAAATGTAATTATTTTTTGACTATATTATTTCAAGCTTTACAGAGATTATTAGTATTTTTATAATACAACAAAAAAAAAAAACCTTAAATGTAACAGTGGCTGTAACAGCGCGAGTGGGATTGTTGCGGTGGTTGACTCACTGACAGATGCACTGCCGAAGCAACGCTGCAAACAGTTGTTTGTCGATCAATTCAAGTTCAACGCACGTAGTCTACTTCAAAGTGGGCTTTCCTTTGGCTGAATGTGCATTGTAACTAACCAAATGTGTAGTTTTCTTGATTTTGCAAATTGTGCGATCGCGGAATCCTGGAGGGACTGTGAAATACTTTATTTAAAATATATCACGCGTACATCTGAAAATGGTTTTTAATATCAATGTTAATTTTCTGTATAATTATTTATTCATTCATTCATTCAATCATTCATTCCACCTTGTTCTTGACATAGTTGTGTTTGTGACATAGTTCCATGAGCAGAATTTAACATAATTTGCTGAACAATGTTCACAACATCACAGAAAACCAGGCATAAAAACATATATGTGATCAACAAATCATTGGGATGTGAGAGTATATGCACTGGCCTAATCAGGCATGTGACAGTTTTGCCAGACATCCTGAAATGCTTTCACTCTGCCCAATGGTATCAGCCATTCTTATTGTTGAGGCCTGTATATTTTATGAAGAGTTTAATCCTACAAAGAAGTTTCTCTAAAAATATTGCTGGTTTAGGCACGTTTGTAAGTTTTGCTTGTAAAGTGGTTGACCTAGTTCTCATTGGACAGGATGGAGAAGTGCTCTGCAGGGTGGAAGTATCTAATGTGTGTGCTTGTGTGTCTTCATGCTAAAGGGGATTTCAAACGCAGGCTTCCCAGAACTCCCTCAACTGGTACTATGTCTTCTGCAGATGACCTGGATGAGAGGGAACCCCCTTCCCCATCAGATAATGGTTGGTTGTACAAACTGAATAGCGTGATTGTGGCTGTCTGTGTTCATAGATGTGTGGTGACACACCACAGGTTCATGTTTATTATGCAAGTGCTGAAATGCTCGCACCCTTGTTTTTGCTGTCTGTGCAGCTGTGTAGATGGGCTTGGTGTTGACATTGGCAAAATGCCACAGTTAACAGTTCCTCTCTCTCCACCTAAAGTGTTACATTTCAGTAATAATTGCTGAATGTAAACAAATGTTAGACTTAGGAAATACAT
This sequence comes from Chanodichthys erythropterus, assembly GCF_024489055.1. NCBI lineage: Eukaryota > Metazoa > Chordata > Actinopteri > Cypriniformes > Xenocyprididae > Chanodichthys > Chanodichthys erythropterus. The sequence goes on along the minus strand of NC_090236.1, from coordinate 24,528,470 downwards.
TTGAGGAAATAGAGAGAGGATTGTGCTTCCTCAAAAGTACTAAAAGAGTCATTCATTAAATCGGAATGCAAACCAGAATCATTAAATTTCTTTATTTCCCATCCACACTCACATTTAAGACTCTTGATTATCCCATGTCCAAACCAGAACTTTGTTGATGGGCCAGCAGAATGTTTTTAAACTATTTGCAAATTAGCATTTGAAACACATTATGTCTTTTCTTGTCTCAGGTCTCGCTGAGATGGTGTTGGAAACGGCCAGTTCTCCCGGCCCTTTCCGCAATGCTCAGATGTCAAAAGCGGCGCACACCCACAAGTTGCGGAAACTGAGAGCGCCTTCCAAGTGCAGAGAGTGTGACAGTCTGGTGATGTTCCACGGAGCTGAGTGTGAGGAGGTGCGTCATCATCATCAACACCCAAACTGATTTAGTTCACATTGTTCCGTAGAGCCATTTTTCATTCTCTACTCTCTTATTCCATAGTGCTCCTTGGCCTGTCACAAGAAATGCCTGGAGACTCTTGCCATTCAGTGTGGTCATAAGAAGCTCCAGGGTAGACTGCACCTGTTTGGGATTGACTTCGCCCAAGTAGCTAAGAACAGTCCTGACGGCATCCCCTTCATCATCAAAAAATGCACCTCGGAAATCGAGAGCCGTGCCCTGAACATTAAGGTAAAGAATTGAGATGTAACTTAAAGGAATTGCGTTATTTCAATGTTTGAGTCATCTTGTGAATGACGCCTACTTTCGGTACGTTTCAAGGGCATTTATCGGGTGAATGGGGCGAAGTCTCGTGTGGAAAAGCTGTGCCAGGCCTTTGAGAACGGAAAGGACTTAGTAGAGCTTTCTGACCTCCACCCACATGACATAAGCAACGTGCTCAAGCTTTACCTAAGACAGGTGTGGTGGGATAAATAATCCCAGTTTCATCATGTCATTTATGAAACTTGAATTATTAGAGTGCAACAGTACCCGCCCGGTTTTTCAGCATCCATGGTTTCAGACTTTTTTTAAAAGTCTTCATTAAAGTTATAAGCCATGAACCAAACCAACCAGCTATTAGGTGAATCACAACATTACAAACTTTGATTTAAAGCAGAAAAGTATTTGAAAATAAAATAAAAAGACAAAGCTACAAGACCGTGAAGCATTGCAAATGACAATCCAATTAAAAATGATGGATAAATATAAATCTAAATCTTTAAATAAGTAGTTTTCTATTTCTCCATTGTTTTTAATTTGATTATGCTGTTCGCAATGCTAGGATTGTAGTTCTTTCTATCTCTAAAGTCATTAGGTACACAATCCTTTGTATTTTTGTCAGATTTTCAAATACTTTTTTGCTTCAAATCAAAGTTTGTAATGTTATGATTCACTTCTTAGCTGGTTGGCTTGGTTCATGGCTTATAACGCTTTAACAAAGACACCTTTGAAATCCTTATGGGAGAAATGAATGGAAAATATACTTCTGGAACCAATGCTGCTGAAAAAGTGAGCAGGCACTGTTGAACTCAACTATAGCTGTATAACTTCCATTGCTCTTCTCATTTAGAAAACAAAAAGTAACTCTAACTTTTTGTTAATTGACATTGCCAAACAAAATGTTTTTCAGTTGCCAGAGCCATTGATTCTGTATCGGTATTATAATGATGTCATTGGGCTGGCAAAAGAGACTCAGAACCTGGATGAGACCGACTCGGCTAAAGAGAAATCAACAGGGGAGCAGCTGTGCCTCAGCATTGAGCTTAAAAGAGTTCTCTTCAAAATTAGAGACCTCCTTCGCCAGCTTCCTGGAGCTCATTACAAAACCCTGCAGTTCCTCATCACACATCTGCACAGGTATGCTAACACAAACCATAAACATATGCATCTAAAAAAAAAAAATAGTATACCTCTAACATCGCGGCCTTACTGTATGTACGTTTTAACGCATCCTCTGTGGCGGCCGTGAAACCACGCCATGAAATTGACTGATGGAGCAAAATGGCTGTGTGTATTGGGCTAACCCTAATCCAGCTACTCGTTTGTCATTTTTTTTAAGCGTTAGCCTCCCTTTATATCTAAAGTCCTTTCGTTTTCTTCAGAAAGAGCTTTAGAATCAGAAAGAGCTTTATTGCCAGGTATGTTTACACATACTAGGAATTTGTTTTAGTGAAATAAGTAAAATGGTAAAATAGCAGTGACGCACAAAGGAAATATGTTATAGACAACATACATAAAACAGAAATTGTAACGCGTGAGCAGATAAGTTTCTCGTGCATAGTCTGTTTTTTTTTTTTTGTTTTTTTTTTTGCAAAGGTCCTTTTAGGGCTCCGTAGGAATCCATTATAAGAATCAGTTTTTTCATTGCTAGTTGCTTGAAACCCTTAAGTGTGTTTTGTGAGAGTGAAATATAAATCCACCACTCCAAAACATCATTGTTTTACAGAGTAACAGAGCAGTCTGAGGAGAACAAGATGACAGCTAGTAACCTGGGTATCATCTTCGGTCCCACGCTCATCAAGCCCAGGCAGTTGGATGCAGAAGTGTCGCTGTCCTCTCTGGTTGACTACCCTCACCAGGCCCGCATGGTGGAGCTGCTCATCAATTACCACCAAATGATCTTTGATGTCCCCCTCAGCCCAGTGTCTCCCACCAGTCCTACAGCATCACAGGCTTCCACTGTGCCCAACATCCAGGACAAAGAGCCAAAACTCAGCCGTCACTCCCGATCTCTCATGGATATCAAAGAGGTGAGATGGGACAGAGAACGGAAGCTAGACCTCACTTGCTTTAAGGACATTTTTAGGAAATATTATGTTTATGATAGTGGTGGGAATCTTTTGGCACCTCGCGATTCGATTCAAAACCATTCTCGATTTTGAATCAAATTTCAATTAGGTATATGCATAGATTTCATTGTAGTTTACTGTTATATGTTACTTTTCCTATTTGACTGGTAGACAGTTTAATAGGTCTTGAAAGAAAAATCCAACTGAATTAAATGTAAGCCTTGAAATTTATTTAGTTTTTCTTCCCATTTTAGTCAACACAATATTACAAAACAAATGCCATTTAAGCTGGCAGTCTTCTGTAATATAAAAAATAGAGACAAAGAACAAATTACAAATGATAGGACAAATATATTTGAAATTTGTGAATTGATCGGTAGAGGATGATCGTGATTCATATGTGAATTGATTTTTCCCCCACTCCATAGTTTATGATTTGTGATCTGTATTTATTGTTCATACAGAGTGCGAAAATTTACAAGAGACACTCGTCTGTGATTACCTCTGCACAGCTTGTGGAGGAAGTTAAGGAAATGAAGACAGGGGATGATAGAGCACAAACACCTGGTTAGTATGAGTGTCTTTGCTCATCTTTGGTAAAATCAAAACTGTTGAACCATGGCTGCATGAAAAATGTTTATCTTTTTTATCTGAAAGTTTATGCAGGTAAATTAATATTTTTAATGAAATAGATGAATGAAATTAATGAAATGAATATGTTTTCTTTGAATAAACTTAGACTTTTTATGGTATTATGTGTCAATTACTATTGATTTCTAAAGAGTTAATATTGGTAATTCTCAGATGTGTTCTTATAAATATAATTTAATGATATATTCAAATACACTTTCTAATATTGCAACAAACATCCTGCAACAAGTGGTTTTTCTATAGATCATGTAAAATTAAAAAACTTAAAATTAATTCAGTGCTAAAAATTGTGTAAATGTAGTAATAACATGGTAATAACACAATAACATTCAAAACTTTGAAAGCTTTGTGCATTCAGTTTTTGTTCAAATACAAGATGGTTTTAGTTGAAAAATATTAAGTTATGACTGTTTTATAAACTTATGTTTCACTGGGTCAAGATTGACCCGGAAATGCAAAAGTCACATTCAGATTTTAAATACATTAAAAGGTTACTCTAAATTAATAGTTTGTATAAATTAATTTTAAGAGTATTTTTTTCTCTCCAGTGGGTGAGTGTTCAGATATCAATGGGGTTGACTCAGCTCCTGTGGACATGCAGAAGTCCACATCTGTGTTCAGCCGGCCCAGTGCCAGCAGCCGATTGGTGCAGCTGCGTCCCCAGCGCTCAAAGCCGGTGTCTCGACCCATCAGCATGCCTGTGGACCGACTGCTCAATGAGGTCAACAGCCGCAACACTGTGGAGCATGAACACTCGCCTGCCGCCATTCAGGAGACCACCGAACCGGAGAAACCTTCGACACCACGACTCTCAAGCTATTACAGGAACCCCTTAATCGACACTCAGACGCTCAGGAGGACCTGGGACAGACAGTACAGGCATTACGACGTGACACCCAGAACTGCAATGATAGTGGCCAACCTGCCACCCTCTGGTGTGCCGAAAGCATCTGAAATTAGCGTTGTACCCCACAGCATTGCTACTAGAAAAGATGGTACAAGCCAGTCTGTCGGGGCTCCAATAACCTTCCGAGCACCACGGACACTAAAACCCCCTCCTGGAACGTTCTATAGACCTCCATCAGGAGCCCAATTCAGGTCATTTGACTCACTGGCAAAAACTGTTTCAGCGGCACCAACCACTACCACAGGAGCTGTTTACACAACAGCCATTACCATATTAACAACAGCAGCCTCGTCAAATGTTGCGACAGTCACTACAGCAGTGACAACGCCCCCCACCACACCGACAACACCGGTGACTGTCGCTCTAACGGCCAAGCCAACCTTTACAACAATAACAAGCACTGTATCAGGAGTGGAAGAAGGACTTTCTGAAAGTGACTCGCAAAGCCCCATCACGCTCTCGCCCCCTCAGTCTCCAGGCTCCAGCGCTGAGGAGCTCAGCCCAACAGATGCCAAACCCCTCTATCAGAGACGCAGTCGCCGTATGCAGGAGCTGGAGCAGCGAGAGGCCCATTTTGTTTAAAAAAAAAAACACTGGCTCTTGAAAAAGCCAAATCTGTTGGCTTCTAGGGTTGTCCTCTAGGGCAGTTTTTGTCACGCCTGGTACAGTATTCTCCTGATATGTGACAAAGTGACTGATTCCTCCACAGTCCTCACAAGGTCAATTTTAATAGTCTAGTAGTAGATCTGACTACGACTGTATATGTATGTATCTGTATGTCTTTTTTTGTGCCATACTGTATATATTAAATTGTTTTACTATCCCTTTAAGAAAGGGCAAAAATATTACAGGAGAGGTGAAACGTCTCTGTGAATTAAATAGCTATTTGTTAATGTCCCTTTAAGCTACTGTTTGAGCCGGAAATATCAGCAAAGGTCCAAAACATTTGTGACATTCACTTAACCGTAAGTGAGCACTCTTTTATGTTATTTTTGTATATTGTTTCTGAACGTTTATGCCAAATGTGTTTAATTTTCATTATCCCATTGTGATAAAATGGCCATCCAGAGGTTTCAAGAGACACTTCTATATCAATAAATAATCAGTTATATTAATGTGTTATTAAAGTCAGAAGTTCTGTGTAATAATTGTATGAACTCAACAGGAGTGTGTATAGTATTGTCTGTAAATGTATGCCAACCTGTTCATTGTGATGCACTTGCTAAGCCTAACCACTGCATCATCACTGCCTTCGCATGATGTAATACAGTTACTGCTGGCTGTTTTTTTTTTTCTTTTTCTGTTTGTCTCTCAGAAAAACTTCTGCTCGTGCGTGTTTTAGGCTGCGCAAGTGCATCTGTTTCTGTTTTATTTCAGAGTTATATATGCATTTGTTTTCATTTTGTACACATAACCTGCTGCCATAAACATACGATAAACATACCAACAATTCTTGAAGACGTGCAACATGTTTGCAGATTAAATATTTAGTTAAAACTATTTTTGTATTTTTTGCCCTTTTTTTCTTTTTCTTTTTTTTCTATATTACTGGTGGTTTATTGCTGGCTCAAATCAAATAAGTATGTCCCTGCCAGTGTTTTTATTGTTAACTAAAACTAAAACTAGTTATAATAATCAATTTTGTTTATTGGAATAAAGCTGAAATAAAATATAAATAAGATGAAAAGCTTAAAAAAAATTAAATGAAAATGAGAAATATTGAGTCAGCACTAAATATGTTTAACTTATAATAAACGGTAGCTCAGGAATGCTTGCTTTACATGTGAGAACTAATGAGGTTCATTCTCGCATGTTACGCAGCACGTTTGAGCTTCCGCAAGAACCAATGAGGTTAATTCTCGCGTTACGCAGCACGTTTGAGCTTCCGCAAGAACCAATGAGGTTAATTCTTGCGTTACGCAGCACGTTTGAGCTTCCGCAAGAACCAATGAGGTTAATTCTCGCGTTACGCAGCACGTTTGAGCTTCCGCAAGAACCAATGAGGTTAATTCTCGCGTTACGCAGCACGTTTGAGCTTCCGCAAGAACCAATGAGGTTAATTCTTGCGTTACGCAGCACGTTTGAGCTTCCGCAAGAACCAATGAGGTTCGTTCTCGCGTTACGCAGCACGTTTGAGCTTCCGCAAGAACCAATGAGGTTCATTCTCGCGTTACGCAGCACGTTTGAGCTTCCGCAAGAACCAATGAGGTTAATTCTCGCGTTACGCAGCACGTTTGAGCTTCCGCAAGAACCAATGAGGTTAATTCTCGCGTTACGCAGCACGTTTGAGCTTCCGCAAGAACCAATGAGGTTCGTTCACGCATGTTACGCAGCGCGTTTGAGCTTCCGCAAGAACCAATGAGGTTCATTCTCGTGTGTTAAGCAGCACATTTGAGCTTCTGCAAGAACCAATGAGGTTAATTCTCGCATTACACAGCGCGTTTGAGCTTCCGCAAGAACCAATGAGGTTCATTCTCGTGTGTTAAGCAGCACATTTGAGCTTCTGCAAGAACCAATGAGGTTAATTCTCGCGTTACACAGCACATTTGAGCTTCCGCAAGAACCAATGAGGTTCATTCTCGCGTGTTACGCAGCACGTTTGAGCTTCCGCAAGAACCAATGAGGTTAATTCTCGCGTTACGCAGCACGTCTGAGCTTCCGCAAGAACCAATGAGGTTAATTCTCGCGTTACGCAGCACGTTTGAGCTTCCGCAAGAACCAATGAGGTTCGTTCACGCATGTTACGCAGCGCGTTTGAGCTTCCGCAAGAACCAATGAGGTTCATTCTCGTGTGTTAAGCAGCACATTGGAGCTTCTGCAAGAACCAATGAGGTTAATTCTCGCGTTACACAGCACGTTTGAGCTTCCGCAAGAACCAATGAGGTTCATTCTCGTGTGTTAAGCAGCACATTTGAGCTTCCGCAAGAACCAATGAGGTTCGTTCTCGCGTGTTACGCAGCAGGTTGAGCTTCCGCAAGAACCAATAAGGTTCATTCTCGCTTGTTACGCAGCACGTTTGAGCTTCCGCAAGAACCAATGAGGTTCGTTCTCGCGTGTTACGCAGCACGTTTGAGCTTCTGCAAGAACCAGTGAGGTTCATTCTCGCGTTACACAGCACGTTTGAGCTTCCGCAAGAACCAATGAGGTTCATTCTTGCGTTACGCAGCACGTTTGAGTTTCCGCAAGAACCAATGAGGTTCATTCTCGCGTTACGCAGCACGTTTGAGCTTCCGCAAGAACCAATGAGGTTCATTCTCGTGTGTTAAGCAGCACATTTGAGCTTCCGCAAGAACCAATGAGGTTAATTCTCGCGTTACGCAGCACGTTTGAGCTTCCGCAAGAACCAATGAGGTTAATTCTCGCGTTACGCAGCACGTTTGAGCTTCCGCAAGAACCAATGAGGTTCATTCTCGCGTGTTACGCAGCACGTTTGAGCTTCCGCAAGAATCAATGAGGTTAATTCTCGCGTTACGCATCACGTTTGAGCTTCCGCAAGAACCAATGAGGTTAATTCTCGCGTTACGCATCACGTTTGAGCTTCCGCAAGAACCAATGAGGTTAATTCTCGCGTTACGCAGCACGTTTGAGCTTCCGCAAGAACCAATGAGGTTCATTCTCATGTGTTACGCAGCACGTTTGAGCTTCCGCAAGAACCAATGAGGTTCGTTCTCACGTTACGCAGCACGTTTGAGCTTCCGCAAGAACCAATGAGGTTCGTTCTCGCGTGTTACGCAGCACGTTTGAGCTTCCGCAAGAACCAATGAGGTTCGTTCTCGCGTTACGCAGCACGTTTGAGCTTCCGCAAGAACCAATGAGGTTCGTTCTCGCGTGTTACGCAGCACGTTTGAGCTTCCGCAAGAACCAATGAGGTTAATTCTCGCGTTACGCAGCACGTTTGAGCTTCCGCAAGAACCAATGAGGTTAATTCTCACGTTACACAGCACGTTTGAGCTGCAAGAACCAATGAGGTTCATTCTCTCATTACGCAGCACGTTTGAGCTTCCGCAAGAACCAATGAGGTTCGTTCTTGCGTGTTAAGCAGCACGTTTGAGCTTCTGCAAGAACCAATGAGGTTCATTCTTGCGTTACGCAGCACGTTTGAGCTTCCGCAAGAACCAATGAGGTTCATTCTCGCATGTTACGCAGCACGTTTGAGCTCCCGCAAGAACCAATGAGGTTCGTTCTCGCGTGTTACGCAGCAGGTTGAGCTTCCGCAAGAACCAATAAGGTTCATTCTCGCTTGTTACGCAGCACGTTTGAGCTTCCGCAAGAACCAATGAGGTTCGTTCTCGCGTGTTACGCAGCACGTTTGAGCTTCTGCAAGAACCAGTGAGGTTCATTCTCGCGTTACACAGCACGTTTGAGCTTCCGCAAGAACCAATGAGGTTCATTCTTGCGTTACGCAGCACGTTTGAGTTTCCGCAAGAACCAATGAGGTTCATTCTCGCGTTACGCAGCACGTTTGAGCTTCCGCAAGAACCAATGAGGTTCATTCTCGTGTGTTAAGCAGCACATTTGAGCTTCCGCAAGAACCAATGAGGTTAATTCTCGCGTTACGCAGCGCGTTTGAGCTTCCGCAAGAACCAATGAGGTTAATTCTCGCGTTACGCAGCACGTTTGAGCTTCCGCAAGAACCAATGAGGTTCATTCTCGCGTGTTACGCAGCATGTTTGAGCTTCCGCAAGAATCAATGAGGTTAATTCTCGCGTTACGCATCACGTTTGAGCTTCCGCAAGAACCAATGAGGTTAATTCTCGCGTTACGCAGCACGTTTGAGCTTCCCCAAGAACCAATGAGGTTAATTCTCGCGTTACGCAGCACGTTTGAGCTTCCGCAAGAACCAATGAGGTTCATTCTCATGTGTTACGCAGCACGTTTGAGCTTCCGCAAGAACCAATGAGGTTCGTTCTCATGTTACGCAGCACGTTTGAGCTTCCGCAAGAACCAATGAGGTTCGTTCTCGCGTGTTACGCAGCACGTTTGAGCTTCCGCAAGAACCAATGAGGTTCGTTCTCACGTTACGCAGCACGTTTGAGCTTCCGCAAGAACCAATGAGGTTCGTTCTCGCGTGTTACGCAGCACGTTTGAGCTTCCGCAAGAACCAATGAGGTTCATTCTCGCGTTACGCAGCACGTTTGAGCTTCCGCAAGAACCAATGAGGTTCATTCTCGCGTGTTACGCAGCACGTTTGAGCTTCTGCAAGAACCAATGAGGTTCATTCTCTCATTACGCAGCACGTTTGAGCTTCCGCAAGAACCAATAAGGTTCGTTCTCGTGTGTTAAGCAGCACGTTTGAGCTTCTGCAAGAACCAATGAGGTTCATTCTTGCGTTACGCAGCACGTTTGAGCTTCCGCAAGAACCAATGAGGTTCATTCTCGCGTGTTACGCAGCACGTTTGAGCTTCTGCAAGAACCAATGAGGTTCATTCTCTCATTACGCAGCACGTTTGAGCTTCCGCAAGAACCAATGAGGTTCATTCTCGCATGTTACGCAGCACGTTTGAGCTCCCGCAAGAACCAATGAGGTTCGTTCTCGCGTGTTACGCAGCAGGTTGAGCTTCCGCAAGAACCAATAAGGTTCATTCTCGCTTGTTACGCAGCACGTTTGAGCTTCCGCAAGAACCAATGAGGTTCGTTCTCGCGTGTTATGCAGCACGTTTGAGCTTCTGCAAGAACCAGTGAGGTTCATTCTCGCGTTACACAGCACGTTTGAGCTTCCGCAAGAACCAATGAGGTTCATTCTTGCGTTACGCAGCACGTTTGAGTTTCCGCAAGAACCAATGAGGTTCATTCTCGCGTTACGCAGCACGTTTGAGCTTCCGCAAGAACCAATGAGGTTCATTCTCGTGTGTTAAGCAGCACATTTGAGCTTCCGCAAGAACCAATGAGGTTAATTCTCGCGTTACGCAGCACATTTGAGCTTCCGCAAGAACCAATGAGGTTAATTCTCGCGTTACGCAGCACGTTTGAGCTTCCGCAAGAACCAATGAGGTTCATTCTCGCGTGTTACGCAGCACGTTTGAGCTTCCGCAAGAATCAATGAGGTTAATTCTCGCGTTACGCATCACGTTTGAGCTTCCGCAAGAACCAATGAGGTTAATTCTCGCGTTACGCAGCACGTTTGAGCTTCCCCAAGAACCAATGAGGTTAATTCTCGCGTTACGCAGCACGTTTGAGCTTCCGCAAGAACCAATGAGGTTCATTCTCATGTGTTACGCAGCACGTTTGAGCTTCCGCAAGAACCAATGAGGTTCGTTCTCACGTTACGCAGCACGTTTGAGCTTCCGCAAGAACCAATGAGGTTCGTTCTCGCGTGTTACGCAGCACGTTTGAGCTTCCGCAAGAACCAATGAGGTTCATTCTCGCGTTACGCAGCACGTTTGAGCTTCCGCAAGAACCAATGAGGTTAATTCTCGCGTTACGCAGCACGTTTGAGCTTCCCCAAGAACCAATGAGGTTAATTCTCGCGTTACGCAGCACGTTTGAGCTTCCGCAAGAACCAATGAGGTTCATTCTCATGTGTTACGCAGCACGTTTGAGCTTCCGCAAGAACCAATGAGGTTCGTTCTCACGTTACGCAGCACGTTTGAGCTTCCGCAAGAACCAATGAGGTTCGTTCTCGCGTGTTACGCAGCACGTTTGAGCTTCCGCAAGAACCAATGAGGTTAATTCTCGCGTTACGCAGCACGTTTGAGCTTCCGCAAGAACCAATGAGGTTAATTCTCACGTTACACAGCACGTTTGAGCTTCCGCAAGAACCAATGAGGTTCATTCTCGCGTTACGCAGCACGTTTGAGCTTCCGCAAGAATCAGTGAGGTTAATTCTCGCGTTACGCAGCACGTTTGAGCTTCCGCAAGAACCAATGAGGTTCGTTCTCACGTTACGCAGCACGTTTGAGCTTCCGCAAGAACCAATGAGGTTCGTTCTCGCGTGTTACGCAGCACGTTTGAGCTTCCGCAAGAACCAATGAGGTTAATTCTCGCGTTACGCAGCACGTTTGAGCTTCCGCAAGAACCAATGAGGTTAATTCTCACGTTACACAGCACGTTTGAGCTTCCGCAAGAACCAATGAGGTTCATTCTCGCGTTACGCAGCACGTTTGAGCTTCCGCAAGAATCAGTGAGGTTAATTCTCGCGTTACGCAGCACGTTTGAGCTTCCGCAAGAACCAATGAGGTTAATTCTTGCGTTACGCAGCACGTTTGAGCTTCCGCAAGAACCAATGAGGTTAGTTCTCGCGTTACACAGCACGTTTGAGCTTCCGCAAGAACCAATGAGGTTAATTCTCGCGTGTTACGCAGCACGTTTGAGCTTCCGCAAGAACCAATGAGGTTAATTCTCGTGTGTTACGCAGCACGTTTGAGCTTCCGCAAGAATCAGTGAGGTTAATTCTCGCGTTACGCAGCACGTTTGAGCTTCCGCAAGAACCAATGAGGTTAATTCTTGCGTTACGCAGCACGTTTGAGCTTCCGCAAGAACCAATGAGGTTAGTTCTCGCGTTACACAGCACGTTTGAGCTTCCGCAAGAACCAATGAGGTTAATTCTTGCGTTACGCAGCACGTTTGAGCTTCCGCAAGAACCAATGAGGTTCGTTCTCGCGTTACGCAGCACGTTTGAGCTTCCGCAAGAACCAATGAGGTTAATTCTCGCGTTACGCAGCACGTTTGAGCTTCCGCAAGAACCAATGAGGTTAATTCTCGCGTTACGCAGCACGTTTGAGCTTCCGCAAGAACCGATGAGGTTCGTTCTCGCATGTTACGCAGCGCGTTTGAGCTTCCGCAAGAACCGATGAGGTTCGTTCGCACATGTTACGCAGCGCGTTTGAGCTTCCGCAAGAACCAATGAGGTTCATTCTCGTGTGTTAAGCAGCACATTTGAGCTTCCGCAAGAACCAATGAGGTTAATTCTCATGTTACGCAGCATGTTTGAGCTTCCGCAAGAACCAATGAGGTTAATTCTCGCGTTACGCAGCACGTTTGAGCTTCCGCAAGAACCAATGAGGTTAATTCTCGCGTTACGCAGCACGTTTGAGTTTCCGCAAAAAACAATGAGGTTCATTCTCATGTTACGCAGCATGATTGAGCTTCCACAAGAACCAATGAGGTGTTACGCAGCATGTTTGAGCCTCTCAAGAACCAATAAGATACATTTTTGTGTTACACAGTACGTAAAGTGCCCTCCACTAATATTGCCACCCTTGGTAAATATGAACAAAGGTGGCTGTGAAAATAAATCTGCATTGTTTATCCTTTTGATCTTATATTTTTTAAAATCACAAAATTCTAACCTTTTATTTAAGTAAAACAATTGAAAATGGGGGAGAAAGCTCATTATGAAATAAATGTTTTTCTCTAGTTCACGTTGGCCACAATTATTGGCACACAATTATTGCAACATCCTTTTGCCAAGATGACAGCTCTGAGTCTTCACCTATAATGCCTGATGAGTTTGGAGAACACCTGACAAGAGATCAGAGACCATTCCTCCATACAGAATCTCTCCAGATCCTTCAGATTCCAGCTCCATGTTGGTGCTTCTTCTCTTCAGTTCACTCCACTCAGACTCCACTCAGGGGACTGGGATGGTCATGGCAGAAGCTTCATTTTGTGCTCAGTGACACATTTTTGTGTTGATTCTGATGTTTGTTTTGGATCATTGTCCTGATGGAAGATCCAACCATGGCCCATTAGAAGATTTCTAGCAGAAGCAGGTTAGTATTTGATAGAATCCATGATACCATGTATCTGAACAAGATGTCCAGGGCCTCCAGCAGAAAAATAGGCCCACAACATTAGCAGTAAATTTAACCGTGGGCATGGGGTACTTTTTATCCATGTGTGCACCAAACCCATCTGGTGGGTTTGCTGCCAAAAAAGCTCTTTTTTAGTTTCCTCTGTCCATAGAAGCTGGTCCCTTTTTGAAGTTCCAGTCGTGTCTGACAACTGAATATGCTGGAGTTTGTTTTTGGATGAGTGATGAACAACTTGTGGGGGATGTAGGTGCTGTTTGAAGAACCAATGCGGTTCATTCTCATTTGTTACGCAGCACATTTGAGCTTCCTCAAGAACCAATGAGGTTCATTCTCATTTGTTACACAGCACATTTGAGCTTCCGCAAGAACCAATGAGATTTGTTCTGATGTGTCAAGAAGGTTTGGCTGAGTGCTCTTTAGTGTTTGCTGATCAATGTTTGTTAATATTTGAATGAAATCCTAAATTCAGTCTGTTATCTTCATTTGTTCTAAAGAGTTTGGATTTAGAACATTGGATTTTCATTTTTGGGTGAACGAACCCTTAAAGCTAAATAGAAAATAAATAAATACATTAAAAAAACTAATAAAGATGACAAAAAATTACCATACAATAAAAAATATTTTTCAAATAAATCAAAGATTTTTGGAGTATGTTTTACCAAAAAACAAACAAACAAAAATATTTCAGTCTTTCTGCTTTAAACTTTAATGTTTTTTCAATGTTACTTGTAAAAATTACATGTAGTTTCTTTGTAATTAATTGCGGAAAAAAAAAAAAGTCACCAATTGTTGTGTAAAACACGATTCCTAAAGCATTGATTCCTGCTTTAGCAAAACTTCTTATTAAAAATGACTACATTTAAACATAATTTATTATGATTTAATCAGCATGTTCAAGATTTCATGTCAAAGGTTAATTTAGCTGCTGTATTTCAGGGGGAGACAGACCAGTGTCCTGATTACAGAGCTTGCCTATTGTTCTCACTCCCTGTGTATCTGTAACTGTCCGGGACAGAGTCTGTCCCTCCTCATCCCTAATTAGACATGTCACCTGAGCTCCAGCACTGAGCTGCTCAGCTCTGACTCATCCAACAAACAGAAGCAGAAATAGGATATAAAATATAGCACACATACTCCAAATGTCCATATAATACTTAATATAACACAACACACATTAACAGTATCTCCTAATGCATCATCAATCCTCCACTTGTACTTGTAAATAAATAGTAGTATTTTTAAAATGGAGGGCTTTGTTGATGGCCATGTTAACCCTGCAGATTAAGGCAATCAGATTAGTGGTATCACATGAGTCAGTCAAGAGCAGCAAGTTTGGCTGTTGTGTTTCAACGACTATCATGGACTGTAATTATGTACCTTTATATGCGAATGTTGAGGGACTCAAATCTTTTCAGCACTGAAGTAAGTATACCATTTTTGGTCATACACTACCATCCAAAAGTTTGTGTTCAGTAAGATTTTATTTATTATTATTATTTATTTATTATTTTTTAAAGAAATTAATACTTCTATTCATCAAGGATACATTAATTTGATCAAAAGTGACTAAGACGTATTTAAACAAGATTTTATTTAAAAAAAATGCTGTTCTTTTGAACTTATTATCAAAGAATCCAGAAAAAAATATGTCACTGATTCCTCAAAAATATTGAGCAACACATTTGTTTTCAACATTGATAATAATAAGAAATGTTTCTTAAGCAGCAAATCAGCATATTAGAATGATTTCTGAAGGATCATGTGACACTGAAGACTGTATTAATGATGTTGAAAATTCAGCTGTGCCATCACAGGAATAAATTACATTTTAAAATGTATTCAAATAGAAACTGGTTATTTTAATAACAATAGTTACAGTTTTTACATAAGAGACTTCTTTCAAAAACATCTTCAAAATCTTACTGACACCAAACCTTTGAACGGTAGCGTACATTCACGACAGGTTTAAGTTGTCCTCGGTAGAGAATATGCATATTATACCTAAAATAATGCATTTTTTTATTTTTTTCATTCATTTAGCCATAAAGATCAAGTATACTCGTAATATGTCTATCAAAAGAGACTCCATAAGATGAGACATTTCTATCTGAACCTGAACTCAAAGGGCTTTAATCAGTGTTTGTGTAAAAAGATCACTGTGGAAAATTAGATGTCTAACAGACATAATAACAGCTCTGTCTGTGACTGCTGTGCTGTTTTGGTCTTGCTGTAGTAGTCATTGCTATGGCTCAAAATAGTTCAGTGGTTCAATGCTAGGCCCATATTTTCTTTAAAGATTTGTGACCCAATATCACATGACAAAGTCTCCAAACACTAAAACAGTTGTTTTTTTTAAAGGAAGACTGCTGGTCGTCTAAAATCTGATCACATGGTCACATGTAAAGCTCTGCAATGCTAACAATATCTGAACAGTTCTGCAAGTTTTCTGTCAGTTTGTTTGTGAGTGTTAAGTATGTGATGTGTTGCCAGGTTTGTTGTTTGTTGGTGACCCCTACGAGGGGTTAAGTTGGAGCCATGAACACAAGCAGCCAGATCCGTCTGCTGCTCTGGAAGAACTGGACACTCCGCAAGAGACAAAAGGTACAATTAACCGATTCACCGGGACGCAAAACAATCATCATCGCAGGCTGTAGTTTCTAAAGCCTCAAGACAGCTTATATTTAGAGCGCTCTGTTTATATCATGTGATACAAGCCTCAAAAATTTGGTTACGAGTGCAGGATTTAGGCAATGAGGTGTGACATGCCACACAAAAATATAAGACTCTGAAGCTGAAAACTGTGTTTGCTGTGCTTCAGAATGTTCCAAGTTTACTTTTAGTACATTATGTGCATAATTTATTGTCTGCTATTATTTATTTAACATCAGGGCAACACTTTTCATTACGGTTCGATCAGTTCTATGGATGATTTTAGAGAATTTTAGATCCAATATTGGATATTTCGTTTTACTTCAGCATATTTTTACAGTTAGATTACCAATATCTGAAAATTAATATCCATTTTGTCATACTGTACATTATAATGTTGATGCTTAAATTCAAAACAATTTTAGTTTTTAGTGTTTTCTGTTCAATTTATTTAGACAAAATAGTATAGAATTTTAATATTGATAACATTTATCAGTTATTGGCCATATCATGAAAATAATTAAATATCAAAATTTTTGCTTAGCTAATATTGTGCATATTGTACAACCTTATTCAATTCTTTAAAATGAATGCATTATACTTTAATAAATTATTGTTCTTTATTAGGTCATATAATACATAATGCATTATGACATAACAAGGACCAGTAATTTATTACAGCATTTAGTAATCGAGGCCCATATATATAGACTAAGATATTTCTTGTATTTCTGTGTTAATTATGACAAAAGCTGCTTGTTTTAAAACTTTTTTATTAACAGAATTTGAGAATTTATTGAGAGTGGGGAGAGAAATATAATTCAGTTTACATCTTCATTTTGTGATTTTGGCATTTTTAATTTATATTAGAGTTAGATTGTTTTAATATATTAGTTTGTACAACTTGAAATGTTAAAAATGCATTCATGTATAAAATAATATTAACATTAAATGCTTTAAATAGTATATACAGTATTTATTCATGTAATTAGTAAATAGTAAAAAGTAGTATTGTTTTTCATGATACCTTATTATGTTAGGTAATAGATTTGTAATATATTGTTGTATTACAAAGTGTTACCAACATTGCTACAATCCTACATCCTAGATCTGACGTGTTTCTGAGCATTCTGCTCTCTTGTTATGTGCACAGATTCGCTTCCTGGTTGAGATTCTGTGGCCTGTGGTTTTATTCATTGGACTTGTTTGGCTACGAAGAGCAAATCCTCTATATCGCCAACATGAATGTAAGAATACACATTAAAGTATATTGTTAGCTCTTGTCAATGTCACACTCACAGCCAGATATAGATAAAAATGGGTTTTCAAATAATAAACGTTTCCTTCAACATCTGTCTGTCGTGACTGAGGACTTGCTCATGATATCTGTAAATGCAGGTCATTTTCCCAGCAAGGCTATGCCTTCAACAGGAATCCTGCCTTGGATCCAAGGGATTTTCTGCAATGCTAATAACCCATGTTTTCGCCATCAAACTCGAGGAGAGTCACCTGGGGTCGTTTCCAACTACCACAACTCCATGTGAGTCAGACACTCCTCCACAGCTCAAATCTGGAAGATTTTCCTATCTAGGACATGTTGTGTTGTAGGCGTTCAGAGATAGTCCTCTGACACTATATAGTTTGGACCAGAAATGTGTTTTCCTATGCAGAGGAGTTTTGCAGGAGGTGCAACAAAGAGTCGGGATTGTAAATTTAGTCTTATCCCATTAGAAAGCTGTTTTTTTCTCTCTTTTTTCTCTCTCTCAAGTTAAAGGGTTAGTTCACCCAAAAATGAAAATTCGGTCATTAACTACTCACCCTCATGTCGCTCCACATCCGTAGGATCTTCGTTCATCTTCAGAACACAAATTAAGATATTTTTAATAAAATCTGATGGCTCAGTGAGGCCTCTATTGCCAGCAAGATAATTAACACTTTCAATGCCCAGAAAGCTACTAAAGACATTTTTAAAACAGTTCATGTGACTACAATGGTTCAACCTTAATGTTATAAAGCGACGAAAATACTTTTTGTGCACCTTTATTCAACAATATAGTGATGGGTGATTTCAAAACACAACACAAATTACAAATAGTCACAAATAGAACATTTTATATATGTCTTTAGTAGATTTCTGGGCATCTGAGGGTGTTAATTATCTCACTGTACCATCAGATTTCATCAAAAATATCTTAATTTGTGTTCTGAAGATGAACAAAGATCTTACGGGTGTGGAACGACATGAGGTTGAGTAATTAATGACAGAATTTTCATTTTTGGGTGAACTAACCCTTTAATACCGTAAAATTAGAGATGTACCAACGCTATGTCACGACCAATTCGTACTTATTCTACGAGGTGGCTATTTCGTATAAATTCATACGACCTCACTCGTGCGAATTCGTATGATTTGTCTAAACCCCAGTGACGGTTAGGTTTAGGGGCGGGGTTTGGGGTAGGTCATTCGTATGAATTCATACGAATTTGCCAACTCGTAAAATACATACGATTTAGCAAAAAACGTATGAATTAGTACGAGTGAGGTCGTATGAATTCATACGATTTAGCCACCTCGTAAAATACGTACGAATTGCCGTGAGATCGGGTTGGATGTACCCATTTCAATTTTTTTGGCTGATTCCGATTTCCGATTTTTTGTTAGTGAGAAATCGCCCTATTCCTTTTTTCTTTCTAAGAACTATAATTGACAACATATACAAACAAAAATCTACTTTTCTTCAATGCAAAGTTTTATTTTCATTTAAAAAACAAACAAACAAACAAGTAAAAGTCAGTAATAAAATATAAACAGCTCAAATAAATGCAACAGAATAAAGAGATCTATGAAACTAAGTTTTTTTTGGGGTTAACTGGGTTTCTATTCAGGTAAGAAATACTACAGAAATTAAAGTAATCAAATGTAAAATGACACATTTTACATTGGTTACATTAATTTCTGTAGTCTTTTTTGTAAATATTAATACAGATCAATTCTTACCATTAAAGTTATAAAACGTAGGCCTATTCAGTCAAGAGCAGAAAGTGATTTTCTTTTGTTCTTTCATTAACATGACAGACAGCAGCAGGAATATTGGACTGCTGTCCCTTTAAGAGTTTATGAACGGTGTTCAACGGACCCAATACTGTTACACACAACATGGGTTCACTTCTTAGCTATTTAACGATTCAAAACTGACTGTGTTAATCTGTATACTCGCCAAGATTGCCTGTGCCGCTGGTTTTGACATACGTTTGTATGTATTTGACAGTTTAAGCGCATTATGCTACTCGTTTTGGTATTTGTGAGTCAATGTTTCAATGTTTTCCTCACATAATGAAACAAGTAGTAACATTTAAAAAAACATTTGGTAAGCATCCAACTAAGCGTTTCAGGTAAAAACATTCTATGAACGATAGTTTTTAAGAACATTATAAAGACCAGATACTCTTGAAGGAATGTTTTATTAACTTTACTGGAAATGTTCATTCGTAACTTTGAGAGAACCTTGCCACAACATTAGCTGAAATTCTGAGAATGTTTGTTTTTAATGGACTTCCAATCTCAGTTCCAGTCTATCGTTGTTACTCATTTATTTCTGCCCTCCTTAGACTGGCACGGTTTTACATGGATTCTCAGGAGCTGCTGTTCAACGACACTGAGTTCCAACAGCTCGGTCGTCTGTGGCGTGAAGTCACTGTCATGAGCAACTTCATGGAGACGCTGCGCACCAATCCTGAGCTGGTGGCAGGTATGTAGAGCATGGGGAGCGTCTGCTGTCTGACCCATTAACCCGGCCCTTAGAGGAACTGATGGAACCTCTTTAATGGATCTGAGTGATGGATGGAGAGAGTGGGCATTTCCTCTCTTGTGCTTCCACTCCTCTCATACCTGTTTCCTTTTCCTGCTCCATCTAATGGGTTGATGACTAGACCTTAGTGTGAGGGCGAATCCACGTCTTTCTTAAAAGATGATGTGAATTTTTCCACTTTGGGAATGTATTTTTTAGGAAAATATTATTTTATTTGATAAAAATATGGTAAGAACAGTAATATTGTGAATTGCTTCACAAGAGAATTGCTTTCCAATTGAATATATTATGAGCGCTATGAGCACTTTACTGACATAACTGTGACTTCACTCAGCACTTACTGTTGTTCTCATGTTGATTTGATTGATTCTACTACTCTCATTTGTAAGTCGCTTTGGATAAAAGCGTCTGCTAAATGACTAAATGTAAATGTAAATGTAAATGTATATTTTAACATGTAATTTATTCCTGTTATGGTAAAGCTGAATTTTCAGCATCATTACTTCAGTCTTCAGTGTCACATGATCCTTCAGAATTCATTCTATTATGCAGATGTTCTAGAAACATTTATTATTATTATTATTATTATTATTATTATCAGTTTAAAACAGTGATACATTTTTTCAGGATTCTTTAATGAACAGAGTAAGCATTTATTTAAAATAGGAATATTTTGTGCTACAATGTAAAAGTCTTTACTGTCAATTTTCATCAGTTGAATAATAAAAAATCCCAAACCCAACCTTTTAAACAGTAGTGTATATAGTAATACAATTTAATATTCTACATCCTACTTGGTAAAAACAATTTTTTAATCTCTTATCACAGTCATAATTTGCATCTTTTTAATGTCATATGATAATATTTTCATAACATGTCTTATCATATCTTTTATACAAGTAACAGTCCTATTAGTTTATCTCTGAACACCTTTAACTGGAGTGAATTAGTTAAATCTGTCAGCACTTTCTCCACACACGACCCCCATGTTGTGACCTTTCAACACAGAGTACTGTTGAGCGACAAACCTTTCAGCAAAGAATTCAGTGATCAAGTGATCCATTGAAGCACTTTGTCAGCACAGTTTGTCCTCTGAGTGAATATATGTCAAAGTCATTATACACGCTGATCAGCACACTGCTGCAATGTTAAGAGTGCTCCAGTTAAAAAGGTGTGGAATGCATTCTTCCCATTTCACATGTAACTAGGCCACAAAAAAAGGGAATATTTGTTTACTTGCATCTCAAGTCAAAGTTTTAAAGGATTTAGTTTAAGAAAGCAATTTTTATGATCTAAAACAAATCTTTTATGACCTTTACAGACTTGAATGTGGCTTGGACTTATGACATTTTCATTATAAAATTATAGTTTTCATTACTGATGTTTAATCATATGTTTTCCTCCATGTCCTTTCCTTTCCCCTGTGCATTTAGGTAAAGGACTGAAAGTGGAAGACATTCTGAAGGACGACGAGACTCTAACATCATTCCTACTGCGGGACGTTGGGCTTTCAGAAGCTGTGGTGCATGATCTTACAAATGCACTAGTGCGGGTGGAGCAAGTAAGTTGTGGCAAATTTTCCTGCTTTTTAAAAGCACAATGGCTGCTTCTCTTGTGAGACATTGGTTTTCATAAATGCTTTAACAGCTTCCCACTGCAACAAGAATCTTGCCACACAGTCACATCCTCATACACTCCTATGGGGACTCCCTAGATGTTTCCAGCAAAATCTAGTAGGTTTGTGTTGTGTTTTATGGTGTTTAACAGTCACTGAGAGCCCTTCCTGAAGTTGTGTGTCATTGTCTTGGTGACGTATGTCTTCTTTTGTTTCACGCTGGCCTTTCACACACTGGCTGATTTATTGTGCAGTCCATTGTCTCAGTGATTCAAGCACTCTTAAGCAGGCTGCTTTGATCCTACACATTACTAAGTGCACCTTGATGTATTGTGATACACAACATAATGGATGGAGCTATTTCCAGAAATCTGTATTTGAATGATTTCTTTAACACAAATTTATTAATTTTACAAACCATAATCCATCTGAAGATATTTCTATAAGATCATGCTGAGAATTTCACAAATGAGATATCCAGTTGTTCTTCAAGACAGTAATGAGATTAAATAAAGATCAAATATAACCATATAGTCTCTTGCTTCTCAAAAATTTCTTCCTACGAAAAATTATTCCCCTAGTAATCTCATTTTTGTCCTCTGGAGTTTTAAAAAGTCTTACAAAGAAAAAAAAAAAGAAAAAAAAATATTTTTTTAAAAGGTATGCTATGTAACCTTTGACTCTCTAGCAGTTAAAATACAAAACTGCATGCATTTTGCAGAGGAACATTGTTTTGGTTGTGCTTTGGCGCTGCATGACTGTGCGGATGAATTCTTCCTCATAAGTAAAAAAGGACAGAGATTATCCTACTGCTCATAAAACATTCACTACTAGGATCATAACCCATTTAGATGGAAAGGATCC
The DNA here is from genome assembly GCF_024489055.1 of Chanodichthys erythropterus. Taxonomy (NCBI): domain Eukaryota; kingdom Metazoa; phylum Chordata; class Actinopteri; order Cypriniformes; family Xenocyprididae; genus Chanodichthys; species Chanodichthys erythropterus. The sequence goes on along the minus strand of NC_090236.1, from coordinate 24,506,453 downwards.
CAAGCGGACTAGCTGAAGATGTTACTGTAGCTATACCCATTAAAAGACATGGTACTGCTTTACAATGAACTCTGTTAGAGAGCTAAATATGGCAATTTATCTGTTCAATAAAATACCTTACTCACCTGTCGAGTCGTAAAATTGGCATCTCCTCATCACTGTTACAACATTTCAAATACCTCAGTTAACTCCATTTTCGAAAAGCCAAGCCAATGTTGATTCTTGTTTTATTACGAGCTCTGTCAGTTTCTCTTCTGTTCTGGATTTTTTTTAAAGTAGGTGATTCCCCGGAGGTTTGAGATTTAGCGCTCCATGTCGATTTTCTCGCTCGCTGTGACAACTAAACTATGTCACTCCCGCGCCATACACACGCCTTATTAGCCGGAGCAACTTTTCTCTATTTACAGATATGATGAGACACGCCAAATGAGTGACGTGTGTACACAATTTCCCACGAAATCTATCCTTTATATAATCACTTATAATAGGCTTATAGGCTTATCATAGTGCATCAGGGAGGACTGATGATATATTGACTTGGAAAAATGTTACATAGTGTACCCATATTGTACCTTGTAAAAGACTGTAAAAATGTGACAGTAAAAATCTGGTTAAATTGTTAAAAATAGTTAAAGTTGTACTCTCTCTCTCTCTCTCTCTCTCTCTCTCTCTCTCTCTCTCTATATATATATATATATATATATATATATATATATATATATATATATATATATATATATATATAGAAAAACTGTAATAGAACTACATTTTGTGTTGTAAATGTACCTTTTTTTAAGGAAAAAACGTATAATTCACAGTGAAAAACTGTAAACTGACATTCCTATAAAATTTACAGATTGCTCTATAAATATTTTTACTTTTTTACTGTATTTACTGAATACTGAATTATTCTTTTTATTTTTTTCACAGTGTTTTCATCAAATTCCTCCAAAACCAAATTTTGACCAAATCTGTTAGCATGCCTCTATACCCTGAATATGTATGAACAACCTTCAAAGCCACGAAATAACAACTTCTGTGCATCTTCACTAAGCAGAGCTTTAATTCTGGACATGCTGAACTTTGCCCAATAATCTGCTCCTGTGTTTCCAGTTTGCATATGGCGTCCCAGATCTGACTCTGAAGGAGATCGCCTGCAGTCAGACTCTTCTGGATCGATTTCTCATCTTCCCCAACCGTGGATTGTACTGGGTCCACAATGCCATGTGTGCCCTTTCCCAGCAGAAACTGCAGAAGATCGAGGATGTACTTTACGCCAACATAGACTTCTTCAAGCTCTTCCGACTGGTCAGTCATGACACTTTCTCTTTACACATGCTGCACTGAAAACTGTTATACTGGTGTTTAGAGAAATTAAATGTAATTCAATCCCAAAAAATGACCAAATTAAATTCCTGAAAATGATAATTCCAAAATGAAATGGATTGAAAATGTTGTGTATACAGTAAATCACACTCCCTTTGCCATGATTGTACACTGTACAAGGCCAACTACATAAAATGTGAATGATCAAATACTTTTTTTGGGAAGAAATTAATACTTTTATGCAGAAAGAAATGTTTTTTGAGCAGCAAATCAGCATATTAGAATGATTTCTGAAGGATCATGTGACACTGAAACGTCTTAAATTATAATAATATTTTACAATATTACTGTTTTTGTTTTATTTTTAAATAAATGCAGTGTTGGTGAGCATGAGACTTCCTTCAGGAACATTAAAAATTTTACCAACCCCATACTTTGAATGATAAATATAACACTAAATTATGCTATCATTATAATAACTTATACATTTATAAATATAATAGAGTAGTTATAAAATTAAATATAATATAGATGTTTCTGTGAAATATTCAACATTTCTAAATGGTCACTGAGGTGTTATAACGTTCTCTCGCTGTAACTCACTCTCTGTTTGCCTTATACATTTTGAAACTGTTAATTTTGTTTCAGAGAAATTTAAATATTTTTCATGAAGTTTGGAAATATTTAGCTCAGAGTCAACAGTAATTAACTGTCATCAATGTACTCCTCTATAGTGTGCTGTATACATGAGCTGTACGGATGTCACATGTGACACATGCTTTGGAATTATGGAAAAGCTGTTCTAAACACATCATAAGTGTTCACAGGTGGTGCACTAAACTAAGAATGTGGATCATGAGCCAGACCTACTTACCTGTTGTTAGATTTTAGGAGGCCTATGAATACCACTGCTGAAACAACACTACTTATCAGCTTTCTCTTTCTTAGTCTCTCTCTCACTTCGTCCGTGTGGTTCAGCTAGGGTTAGGCCAAAGCAGATGGTAGCGTTAGCATGATGACACACTGCCTGGCCTCATTTACTAATGAGATTAATGAAGACACACCCTCCGGTGCATGGTGAGGACTGCTGTGGAAGCAGTTACTGTTCTTTAAGCAGTTTTGCTGTCTCTCGTGATGATGTTAGGCTTTCGGGAAAAGTTGTTGCTCATCTTGCAGCTCTCTGCTGGTGTCATGAATGGTGGAATCATAACAAAGCTTACATCACTCTGCTGAATAAATTGCCCTATGTCAGCTATAGAAATCATACAGCAGGGGTGCAAAATTCAGTTCCTGGAGGCCCACAGCCCTGCTCCAACACACATACCTGTAGTTTTCAGTTTTCAGCCTGAAGGACTTCATGAGCTGTTTAATTCAGGTGTGTTTAATTAGGGTTGAATCTAAGCTCTACAGTGCTGTGGCCCTCCAAATGGAGCAAATAGAGCCCATCAATGCTTGCAGACTATTGCTGGACAGTGACAAGAGATGCTCCATTTAATAGACAAGCCAAGTAGCACAGAGTAGACACTGAATAGGACTAAACTACAGTATGTACAGTAAATATGAGTTTTTTGCCTTTTGTTTCATAATAAATTTGATTTATAACCCTTTGCTTATTTTTATAGTGTTACATAAACAGGACAGGTGACAGGTACTATCGACACAATCTACATAGATGTAGAATGTAAAAAACATATATATCTTGGAATATTATCAGCCAATCATTTGTTTTAATTGTCATATTTAAATTCAGCACATCAAAATACATAATAAATGGACCCTTTTTCTCTAAAGCAGATGAATTCTAAAAAGTTTGTAGACCAGTGTTATTAATAATAAGTCAACATGCAGTAAATCAATGACTATATTAATGTACTCAACATATGAACCCTATATTCCCGGAAAGAACATAAAGTCAATGTCTTCCATCTCTAAGGGCCCCGTTTACACTAATTGTGGTATTTGTTTTAAAACTGAGTTTTAAAATTAAAACAATCCTTGTCTACACTGGCGTTTCCACAGAGTTTCAGAAACGATCTCCGTCCACACTACACAACCGAAAATGCATGTCACATGGCCGTTAAAGGTACAGGTTGTAGGCGCACTACCAAAACAATAACAATCGCGTGGTTTGATGACGCTAAGAAGGTGCGTGGAATGATGGGATTTGTTGTCTTCTACACAACCGCTGACAGCCATCAATCAGACGGAAAGATAAAGAATACGAAAAGATACGAATCAAAACAACTCACCTGTTGAGTAAAACACAAGCGAGATCGGCATCTCTTTCTAGGTGAAGTTTGTCGCAAAGCTCTCTCCATCTAGAAAATGCAACACCGATATTGATCCTCGCTCTTTCTCTCCTCTTGTCCCAAACTCTTCTTGGGTCGTTTGGTTGGCCCGTACGCTTACATTTATGGGAGCTGTCCTTGTCAACAGAACCAGCGGCAGATGGCAGATAAATAAGTAACACAATCCACCATAAAACGTGCAAGAAGTAAATAAGGAACTGCTTGAAGCAAGCTAGTGGTTTGCTGGACGCTAGACACTACTTCTGCATTTGTCCACGGCACTGTTGTCATGTGGTTCCTACGTCAGTAAAGGCGGTAACAAAGGGTAACTGACGTCATTGACAGGCGACTGCATTGCCCCGTGTCACTGTTTAGAATGGGAATTTTCTCATGATTTACAAGGAGTTGAAAACATTAGAGATATTGTTAGTAATCAGCTGGACAAAATATATAACACAAGCCTAGTGGTTTTTGGATATTTTACTGTGAATATCTTACAAATTGTACCTTTAATGAACATTGGGTATGCGCGTACAACTGTAAACAGTTGCCTCTTGCGCATGTAGGCAGCTGCAGTATTAAAAAAATGTTGAGTTTAACTGCACAATGGCTGCTAAAAATGAAAACAAAGCCAGCAAAGATTGCAGTTCAGTCTCCATGTTATTGTTTACACGGTCGTCAAGGATAAGCAGAGTGAATGTGGGCAGCCACGCCATCATTTTCAAAAGTCTCTGTTTTGGTCTGTTTATACTGAAACGCAACCCCGGCATTTTCAAACTAAAATGGGTCTGCAGCGTTTTCGAAAGTCTCTGTTTTTGAGGTTCGAAAACGCTGGCGTAGTGAAAACGACAGGCGTAACTGTAGCAAAACTTATGTCATTTTAAAACGAAAATGCACTTTTGTAAATAGGTCCTAAGATGGATTTTGGGCATCTCCTGGCAAGACCACATTCCAAACAAAAGCTCACCCAGAGACGCATGCACACCAGCTGAATGCCCAAAGACCTGCTGTACGGCGAACTTGCCAATGGCTCCAGGCCAGCAGGAAAGCATGTACTTCGCTACAAAGATATGTGCCAATAAGACAAGCAACATCAATCCAGATGCAGCTGTAGATCATGATAGATGGAAGCTCGCTCTCACATTAGACAGTCTATTAGAATGATTTCTGAAGGATTGAGTGACAAAAAAAGCAGCCTTGGTGACCACGAGACTTCTTTTAAAAGCATTTAAAAATCCTTTAAGTGGTCGTATACATTGTTAAAAATAAATTTTACAGGTAATGGTCTGTCATACAATAAAATACCTGTTGTTTTACAGATATTAGCTGTAGTTTAAATAAACAGTAATATACTGTACAACACAATGTATTCTGGGTAATATTTGTTGTTTTCGAGAAAGTAGCCTAGAGCAGTATAACTTGAATTAGCAGCTCTCAAAGTCGACACAAAGAGGCTGTGTCCCAAATCACACCCTATACCCTCATTCCATAAATAGTTTACTAATAAAGTTCACTTAAGACAGTGAATTACACTGATGAACACCTGCTGTTAACAAGCAGAATCCGTAAGATCAAATAAAGATGAAAGAATAAATGAAGTTTCAAGATCTGATTAAACAACTCTACAAACAGCATTACCAGCTTCACTTTCATTACCAGCTTTATTTTAAATGTGGGGTTTAAATGTTAATGCTTTATTGATTCATTTAATGTTACCATTGTGGTGATCGGTGTTTGCTTCGGTTGGGCTCTTCACCCTTGACTTTTCAACATTAGTTTTTCTTTGTCTGCTGTAACTGTGTGTTTAAGGCATACATGTTATAACAAAAAAGCACAAAGAAAATATGATCAGATACTATTGGCTGTTTATTAATGCTTTAAGTCATGAAACAGCCTGGTTCGCTGATCTCTTTCTAATCTATAATTATATGGGTGATGTTTTATATTTTTGATTATGATATTTCTGTGATTCTACAGCATGATATAGCTACATCAGTGTCATGACAAAAAGATAATATGAATCATTTTAAAAACATCTGTATCATTTAGACACACACAGACGTCAAGAATAAGCATATGAATTTCAATGATGAATGAATTTCAATGTGACAGAATTAAATTTAGTCTAGTAGTAAGTGAAGCTGGTAATGCTGTTTTTGGAGTTGTTTAATGAGATCTTTAAAGATTTAATGTCTGATTTTAAGGCTGTGACTGTAGTTAGCTGTAGTTCTTGTGTTTCCGTTTGTCTTTTTTTCTGTTGTTGTTTCTCTTTCCTTCAATGTTAACAGCAGGTATTCATCAGTAATGGTCAATCCTCAATTAGTCACTTAATTATCTAATTAATTTAAACACTGCTGCACTGTTACTCTAACACTCTAGCACTCTGTAGTGTGAACACTATAAGTGTTCATTAAACACTAAGGATTTTGTTGTGGGGTTAAAAGTGTTAAAGGTGTAAGATGAAAAAAAAAAACATGAACTGTAATTTAACAGTAATAAACGGTAAATTAATTTCTGACAACATACTACAGAAAAACAATAATTTACTAGTGCCCCTGCTACCAGAAAATTACCTTAAAATCAAGGAATCATTTTATTATTTCCATGACGACGCGTCACTGTTTGTCACGTGACACACGGCAGCAACAACAGAACTGTATGACTGATGGATTGCTTTTGTCATTTTTCCTTTTTTATTCAAAATATTCACAAACTTGTTAACTATTTCATGAAATATCTGATATTCCAATTGTCAAATATGTATAAGTGAATGTGTTTTGTTGTTTAAACACTTTTATAATGATCTCGTTAGTTGAGCTGTATGCGCGATATCCGCCATTTTTGTTTGTGCCGCAGTTCAGAGACTCAGATCTGTTGTGATTTACAACATGTGAATTCATCCACACCTCTCGAAATACATGAATGTAAGTGTCTGGTGAACTGGGAGAAGAACAGAGTAAACTTTAAAGTTGCTTATAATACAGTATGTATCTGATTTTAATATAACACGTCTAGTTATAATGGAATGGATTATTATTGTTTATATAGAGGTCTATGGTAATCTAACAATGAATGTATGTTAAAAGTCAAAGATTTTATAGTATTATAAGGAGATTTGTGTAGAATTACAGTAATAAACAGTAGGATAAGAATAAGGATAAACAACAGGATAAGAAATTACTGATTATCTATGGGTTTTTTTCTGACAGTATTTTTCTGTTTTTAAACAGATGCTGCCAGAAAAAAATTTTTATTTTACGTTTATTTATTTACAATGTATGTAATGTATTTTAATATTACTTTTAAAACAGTATTACAATGACAAAACGTTTAAAATTGTGTACTCAAAGTAATTATATCTATAAGTACAATGAGTGGGCCACCTCGACATTTCCATTTTTCCTTGGTTTCATATAAACTCAAACACTCTTTCCTTTTCTCTGTGTTCAGTTGCCCATGGTGCTGGATAATCACATGACTGGGATGGACCTGCAGTTCTGGGGTCGAGTGCTTTCAGCAGTGTCCGACAAGCTTCAGGAGGTACGACTGCTTGAGAAAACTCAGTTCCTTTCCCCTTTCAAGACCCTTATTTTAGCATCCAGGAAGCTCCTCACTTCCCTTCAGCTCTTTAGAAAGCTCCAAGAGAGATGGTAGGAAAGTGTGTGCGGATCATTATTGTCTATCACATCAGAACCTCAGTTGTACGGTTAAATCACCATAATCTTGTGAAAAGGGCAGAAAGTGTTTATATGACCAATTAATGTGTGTACATGCATGTGTTTCATCACTCCTGTTTTATAATTATGTTGAAAGGACATTCCACTGAGGTCACATCCTGTTGGTGGAGTACATTTCTTTCCCTTTTGCTTGGGTGACAGAAAGCCTGGCCAACTAATGCTATCACCCACCACTAAATCCATCTGCGCTCAGTGGGTCTGAATGTATGAATGGGAAGTAGGGAGTAAAAGTGTTAGTTTAGCCGAGGTTGAGCAATGACTCATAATTCATACTGAAACCTCTATGGAAATCTTCATGTTTTCACCTACACTTATCTTGACCTGGTTTGACTCACTGTGCTATCATAGTGTGCATTAGAGTTCACGACCCATGGAAAAGTGCTGGATCTTACGTTCACTCCTATTTTGACACAGAGCAGCATTTGCTAGGCTTTGTGGAGATGAAAATGAGCATAACAGCTGTGAGGATATTTGTCCTTCGCATGAATTCTCCCTAAAGCATTTCCCATAACTTCAGAGATAACATCAGATTACATGATGTTATTAATTACGTCTTTTATATTGTTAGAAATGGTTTTCTTTAATGCACTCAAATAAAAAATGAAAAATCTGTCATAATTTACTTACATCATTACCCTCATGTCGTTCCCATACAAAAAAGGTGTTTATTCTGTTTTTTTTTATTTGTTTGTTTTTTGTCCTTACAATGAAAGTCAATGGGGTCCAAAACAACACTGGACATTGTATGGACAAAAACAGACACTTTTCAAAATGTCTTTTTTTGTGTTGTTTATTTCTATACAGAGTTTACCAGTTGGATTAGACTGATCATGTACATGGCAGAATTCAAATTGGATCAGTTGCAAACCTGGTTCTCACCTTATTTTTACCTCCAGGATGCCAAATTGAGCCACAACTGTACATAAGGGTTTATTTAGGGATATCCTCTTCAAGTGCATCTTTAGGTTGCCACGTGTATTAGCCTGCTTTAGTTCTGGCAGATAAGAGATGTTGACCCTGGATGGTGAGGTTCAGACAAGGTCGGTCAACCAATTAGGCGACATTCTGCAAGCGACCATCTAGGGCACGTCTCTTACCTTAAAGGGATAGTTCACCCAAAAATTTAAATTTGATGTTTATCTGCTTACACCCAGGGCATCCAAGATGTAGGTGACTTTGTTTCTTCAGTAGAACACAAATGATGATTTTTAACTCCAACCGTTGCCGTCTGTCAGTCAAATAATGAGAGTCAATGGGAACTTCTAATATGAGAGTAAATAAAACTTGCATAGACCAAATTAAACCCTGCGGCTTGTGATGACACATTGATGTCCTAAGACACGAAACGATCGGTTTGTGCGAGAAACCAAACAGTATTTATATTATTTTTTACCTCTAAAACACCACTATATCCAACTGCAATCAGCACTCGTTTAGTGAGGCAGCGATGTCTCGCACTTATTGAAGTATATGCGCGAGACATCACTGCCATTGTTAGAGCACGATCAGGCCTCACTAAGCGAATGCTGAATGTAGTTGGACATAGTGGTGTTTTAGAGGTAAAAAACGATATAAATACTGTTCAGTTTCTCGCACAAACCGATCGTTTCGTGTCTTAGGACATCAATGTGTCGTCATGAGCCGCAGGGTTTAATTTGGATTTGTCTAAGCAAGTTTTATTTACTCTTATAAAAGAAGTTCCCATCCACTAGCATTATTTGACTGACAGACGGCAACGGTTGGAGTTAAAAATCATCATTTGTGTTCTACTGAAGAAACAAAGTCACTTACATGTTGGATGTGCTGGGGGTAAGCAGATAAACATCAAATTTTCATTTTTGGGTGAACTATCCCTTTAAAAGAGCTTTTTTTCATTTACTACATAAATCTTAAATTTCCATTTGATAACTGTACTATTATTCTAAAATAATAATAAAGAATGAAAAGGTACACTGTAAACCTGAATGCTGGGAAATAGAAATCCCAGCCCAGTTTCAGGTAAATTTAAATTTGTATAAATTAAAAGAAACAATTTCATAAAACTCAAAACAATGATATAATTCAGATTACTTAAATGTGTCAGTTTCGTGAACTCAAAAGAAAAAGAAATTTCTAAATACTCATAAAAGCTAATTTGATTGAACTAATTTATTTAATTTGAGTTTGCCCTACTTAAATGCATGAATTATTTTGAGTGTTAGGGTTTACAGTGTACACTAACATTCATGTATGGGATCGGTAAGCTTCTTTAATGCTTTGAAGGAAGTCTCTTATTCTCATTAGTTTTATTTGTCAAAGGGACAGTAAAATAGTGTAAGATATTGTGGTCGGCGCCGATGGCCTCATGGGCAGCGCACTGACATGTAGCGCCAATGCGCTTCGGGCAAACCCGAGTTCGAGTCCCGGCTCGTGGTCCTTTCCCGGTCCCGTCCTCCTCTCTTTCTCCCACTTCGCTTCCTGTCTAGTAACTGTCCTATCATAATAAAGGCAAAAATGCCAAAAATAAATCTTAAAAAAAAAAAAAAAAATTGTGTAAAATATTGTGAAATATTATTACAATTTAACATGTTATAAGCTGAATTTTCAGCATTATTACTCCAGTCTTCAGTGTCAAATGATCCTTTAGAAATCATTATCATATGCTGATTTGGTGCTCGAGAAACATTTCTTATTATTATCAATGCTGAAAACAGATTTTTTTTTTAATGAAAAGAAAGTTTAAAAGAACAGCATTTATATGAAATAGAAATCTTTTGTTAACAATTAACATAAATTAACATAATTTGATATATTTTACACATTTACGCTGAATAGAATTAATTAATTAAAAAAAGCATTTACTGACCCCTAAAATTGAGCAGTAGTGTACATTATGTCCAAACATTTGACTGATAATGTATGCTTTTAGGCATACATCAAACTTTATATTTAATTATTCTCAAGTGAAAGTTGTGCTATTACAGCCATAAAGACATAGTTAACACAAACATTTTGTCATTGTTTACTACTCTCAAATTTTTAAAAGCTGTATATCATTCTGTGGATCACAAAAGAAGATGTTTTAGCAGAATATCCAAGTTGCTGTTTCCTATACAATTAAAATAGTTGGTAATTCAAGCTTAAAAAGATCATTAAAACATCATAAAATTACCATTCAAGATGTTTTGTGCTGAAAATCTTGCCTTTCTCCACTTCTCCTACCCTTTTGCATTTAAGACCCCTTATACATAAATAAATCTGTACATACTGTAGCTGTTATAGTTTTAAAATCAGACTATAAAAGTTTACTAAATTTACTAAAATGTCCTTTCTCCTAAAGCTTGCAGGGAGGCCCAGCTCCCAAGACTTGATGCGGGTCATGTACTCCATATTCCAGCCTGGGGGTCCCACTTCCTTCAGTCAGCTGATGTCCACTGTGTCAGATCTGTTCTGCGGATACCCTGAGGGTGAGGGCACCCGGGTCTTCTCTTTTAACTGGTATGAGGACAATAACTACAAGGCTTTCCTAGGCATCAACAGCTCCAGAGGACACGAGAGCTACACCTACGACAAGACAGCAAGTGAGAGCTGTTGATCTGTCTTTTTCAGTTTCTTTTTTTAAAAATCTTTTACTTTCTTTGAATTTTTCTTCTGCACTTTTTCTTTCTTTTCTTTCTTGTTCTGTTTCTCATTCACTCTCTCTGTGGCCCACAGCTCCTTTCTGTAATGCATTGATGCAGAACCTGGAGTCAAACCCTATTACGAAAATCGTGTGGAATTCAGTGAAGCCTCTGGTGATGGGGAAGATCCTGTACACCCCAGACTCCGCGGCTGTCAGAAAGATATTAAAGAGTGTAAGGTTTAAATATCCACCCACTCTCACACATGCGCTGTCAACCAAATTGTATACTACCATTCAAAACTATTTGGGGTTGGAAAGATTTTCTCTGAAAGAAGTATCTTATGCTTATGAGGCTGCATTTACTTGATCAAAAATACAGTAAAAACGGTAATATTGTGAAATATTATTATTACATTTTAAAATAAATATTTCAATTCATTCACGTGATGCAAAGCTGAATGTTCAGCATCATTACTCCAGTCTTCAGTGTCACATGATCCTTCAGAAAGCATTCTAATGCTAATTTGTTGCTCTTTTGTAAGATTATAAAAGTCTTTACTTTCACTTTTGATAAATTTAATGCATCCTTACTAAATAAAAGTAATTATTTCTAAAAAGAAAAAATCTTACTGACCCCAAACTTTTGAATGGTATACAGTGGGGACAAAAAAATCTGAGACCTGAACATGAATTGTGTCAGTATCTGGTTTATCTCTTTTTTTTTTTTTATATAACAGCAGCACTTGAGCTGCATGAACTCCACAAGTTGTGTAAAACATGATGATCATGTTCAGCATCATAATTTGAGATAATCCAGCAAGCATCTTGTGTGCTTCAATAGTCAGGGTTACACTGGAATATATATTTCCATCTTGATGGTTGTTTTTGTTTCAATGAGCATCCCTAAAGTGCCCTGTAAACATACAGTATGACACTGACAATGCATATGGATTCATGTTTGTGTGTGTGTGTGTTCTACAGGCTAACACTACTTTTGAGGAGCTAGAGAGGTTGAAGAAAATGGCTAAGGTCTGGGAAGAGGTGGGACCACAGCTCTGGGAGTTCTTTCAGAACAGCGTCCAAATGAACATGATACGGGTAACATATCTGTTTCTTTTCATCTCACACACACACATACCGTACATGCATACACACTTCTCTTTATCCCTTCACATGCCACATTATGCCAACAAACTTCTGAATATGTAATCCACTGTCCTCCTTTAGTGTCCTCCTTTCTGTATGATCTCTCATGGGATTAAGTTTTCATTTATATTATCTGTCATATTATTGTATCTGTAAGTAAATCCATTCTCAAATATTGTCTGAGATTGTTTGTATATTTGGTGTCAGTAAGTAAAAAAAAAAAGAATACCTTTCAGAAAGGATGCATTAAATTGATTGAAATTTATAGTAAATATATTTAATGTTACAAAAGATTTTCTATTTAAAATAAATGCTGTTTCATTTTGAGGGAACTCGTGCTGCGTCGAAGAAAATGGGGAACTAGGGAGTGCCTCCCAGCTTGACAGCGTCTGAAGCATGTGTTGAACTAGTTCAGTCTCGATTGGTGTTGCGTCATGACGTCATGTGATGCTGTACACAGAAGCTACAAAAGAGAGCTGGCACAGTGTTATATTAAGCTCTTCACCAAGTGTTCTGTGTTGTTGTCAGTCCTAGTGTTGTCAAAAGTACCGACTTCGGTACCTAGTCGGTACTGAAATTTTAAAAACTTGACGCTTTGAGTGCTTTTGAGTGGATTCGTAAACATCTCTGATTGGCCGTTGTTTTCACGGCTCATCGGATATGTCTGTGATAGGCTTCAATGATCAATGCTGTAAAAACGTTGTAAATAGTCATCAATTAATCTCTTCACTAAGCGCTTACACAGATACACGCGGGAGCGTTTGAAAGCCAATTGTAGCCAATCACAGGCATATCCGATGAGCGCGTCAACACAATGGCCAATCAGAGATGTTTATGAATCCGCTCAACAGCGCTCAAAGCGTCACGTTTTTAAAATTTCAGTACCGATTGGTACCGAAGTCGGTACTTTTGACAACACTAGTTAGTCCTATTTGGTGTTGTTTGTAATACCTTTTGGCCTGCTGTACATGAGACCCCTGCAGTGGTGGCTAAGGACCAGGGGGTTTTCCCAGAGGGGAAATTCCACATGATTAAAGTAACGTGCAGATGCCTTCGTTCTTTGGGTATGTTGTTTTTGTCCAAGGGTCCTGTGTTGGGAGCGTCTTGTCAGCGTAAATTACGGAATTGGATGCATCCATCACAGGCTGGGGAGCTGTCATGGAAGGCCGCTTTACCAGAGGTCTGTGGAGAGGGCATCATCTTTCGTGGCACATCAATTGCCTGGAGATGATGGCTGTGTTTCTAGCCCTGAGGCACTTCCTCATGGACCTCAGGGGCCATCATGTTCTGCTACGAAAGGAGAATACATCGGTGGTCTCCTATATAAATCAGCAGGGGGGCCTGAAGTCGTGCCCTCTCTGTAGTATGCCGCATCAGGTTCTTCTGTGGTCCCAGGGAAAGTTGCTCTTGCTCAGAGCGATGTATATTCCTGGGGACCAAAATTTGGGAGCAGACACCCTGTTGAGGTAGAGGCTGAGTCATGAGGAATGGAGGCTACACCCCGACATGGCAGAACTTCGGCCAAGCGGATGTGGATTTAATCGCCTCCCTCGAGAACTCCCACTGTCCACTTTGGTTTTCCCTCATGCATCCAGCTCCTCTGGGGCTGGATGACGTGGTACAGGCGCAGCTGAGGCGGATATGGAGTTCTAGAGAGGATCTGGCGATACGGGGTCAGTTTACCCCTAGTTGCCCTGTGCTGGCCAGCCTGAGTTTGGTTTTCAGGCATCATAGAGCTCCTAGCAGGCACCCCTTGGGAGATCCCCATCAGACAGGACCTAGTGTCGCAAGCCGGGGGCCTAATTTATGACCCCCGTCCAGAGCCGTGGAAGCTATGGGTCTGGCCTCTGAGGGGGACCAGCTTCTAAGCACTGGTCTCTCAGTAGAGGGTGTTTGATACCATTTTAAACTGTAGAGCTCCCTCCATGAGGAAACTTTATGCCCTAAAGTTTAATGTGTTTCCTTTATGGTGCAGAGAATGACCCAGTTAACTGCCCAGTGGCTTCAGTGCTGGAGTTCCTCCAAAGCCGTTTCTCTGATGGTCTTTCCCCGTCCACACTTAAGGTCTATGTGGCAGCCATAGCTGCCTTCCACATGCTTTTAAGCGGTGGTCCTTTTAAGCACCAATTAATTGTTAATTTCCTTCGTGGTGCTCAGAGGATGAGACCTGTCGCCCAAGCCAGGGTTCCTATTTGGGGCCTGGCACTGGTTCTTGAAGGGTTATCCCTGGCACCCTTTGAACCTATTGACAAGTTGTCGGAGAAGTTTCTCTCTTTCAAAGTGGCCTTCCCTCTTGCCTGGAGAACCCTAAAGCCCTGTTATCTGGGGTTTCCCTTCAAGAGGTTTGTGATGCAGCTGGCTGGGCCTCCCTGCACACCTACATAAGATATAGCTGTCACGCTGGAGGCGCTCCCCTAATTGTCTCAGGGAATAAGGGTTACAGTCGTAACCCGAGACATTCTTATGAACTTTCTCTTTGTCAAAGAGTCCTGAAGAAATGGATCATTGTTTCCTGAAACTGTTTTCAACATTGATATTAATAATAAATGTTTCTTGAGCACCAAATCAGCTTATTATAATGATTTCTGAGGATCATGTAACGCTGAAGACTGGAGTAATAATACTGAAAATTCAGCTTGAATATATTTAAAAATGTATTAACATTGCTTTATAACATATATTAACATAACATGATAACAGTGAACACAGCATGCTAACACAAATCACTGTATATTTTTGATGACATAAATGCAGTCTTGGTGAGCATAAGAAAGTTTTTTTTTTCAGTCCTTTATTTCTATCTCTGACTTTCTCTTTTTCCTCCCCATTGTAGGACACACTTAGAAACCCCACAGTGATGGACTTTTTGGACAGGAATCTTAAAGAAACAGAGTTCTCTACCAAAGACATCCTTAACTTCCTGCACAATGGTCCAGAAAAGGAGAGATATATGAACATGACCAACTTTGACTGGAGAAATGTCTTCAGTCTGGCTGATCAGGCTATTAGGATGTTCAACCAGTACAGTGAGGTGAGAGCAGTCATCAATTCAGATTGGCTTTAAGGATAAATTAGTTATAAACCACAAATAAATAATACTCATCTACTTCCCATTTCAACCACCTCATCCACATGTTTCCTTCAAAATAGAACTAGATGATAGGTGGGGCCTCCGCAATGTGATGTCACATTGCATAGAACCTGCAAACTGCTTATTTTGAGACACTGCTTATGATTTATGGGGATTAAAAAAAGGAGTGGGTGGATTTTTACTATCATAGGGTGGTTGTGTTCATAACCCGCTGACACACATTAATGTTCAGACACCATGTAAAAGTGAATTTTGCATAATAGGTTCTCTTTAATATTTATATATCGAATATCTTTACAGTATCGATACAATCTTCTGCATTTGCGCTAGATAACCTTTTTTTGTTCAAAAACACTCAAAACTTACTCAACAAAACAATCATTTACTGAACAGATTTTACTCAACACTTATTCATTCTGGAATAAAACAATAATTCATACAAGAGATTTGTTCAGAAACAATCACAGGTGGAGTGTGCGGTGAAAGCCGAAAGGAATATTGTTTAGCACTGTAATATGTTAATATTGGCAAATATCTTCCATAAAAACAAGTCAAAATTAATTTACATCCTTAAACCTTGCCCCTCTAAAACATTCAGCTCTTTCCAGAGGAGATGAAAAGGTCTAGCAATGCTCTATGTAGAGCATTTCCTCAAACCATCCTTGTCGTTCCTTACTTCACAGAACGAGGCTCTTTAGCTCTGAGCACCACAGCTCTCATTCTACGGAGTGCTGATTGCTCTCAGCACATCACCACAAGAAAGACCACTTAGCACGGCTATATAGAGCCCATCGTGGCCAGATGGGTGAAAGGGAAAAGAACAAGCAAGCTGTCAACAGCATGCAGGCCCCTCTATTGTATGGCTTTGATTAAGTAGAGAGTGGGTGGGAGAGCCACTCTTTGCCAGCGCCTTGTTGTTTTTATGGACGGTGGGCTTCACTGAGAAACAACAGGGGCAAATCACTCAGCTTCAGCTTCACAACCCCTGTTCGTAAGCTGGAGGCCTCTTCTCGCAAATTGATTCGATTGGGATGGCGATGGTGGGAGAGATCATAGAACAACCCAGTCTCCTTTTGTTTCCGTCCGAGCGGAGAGCCATCGTGCTTTACAAACAAACCTTGCTTGTTTAACCCATTAGCTATAGTTGTCATCGTTCAGCCTTGCTCAGATATTACCTTGAAGAGCTATGGCATCATTTGTCGCTGAAAAAATGACTGATTTGTCTGTCTTTTTGGTTTATTTGTGGTTTTTTGGGGGTGTGATCTCAAGCTGTGTGCTTCTGAATGTGAATGTTGTGTTTTTGAATTGAAATGTGTTGAGAACATGTGAGTCCTGCAGGGGGTCCCATTGAATCTTTCCATTCACTTGTTTGTTCGGGACCTCTGGTGGCATTGTACATTACTGTGAATGACTCCATTAGATATGGTGTACATGAAATAGGAGGCCTCTCGGCTCTAGTGCGGTGGCATGTGATGTGAGAGCGAGCCGTTCACTCAGCTATTGTACAGCAGTCCTCCAGTGAAGAGCCAACACAGACTCTGTGATTTTCCCATGTCATTGGAGCGCTTTGAGAACGAGAGGCCTGCTACATGGAGAATTGCTTTGGCTTTTGAAAGCGTGACACACACATTATTATACAACATTATTAGTTCCAGTCCTCGTTTTTTTTGGCTGCTTGTTTGTGTTTGCGCACTCTACTGTATATGTGATGGGATCATACGAAGACTCTTTCTGCAGTTACATTGTTACACCAGTAGGTGGCAACAAGCGGAAAACTGAATTGTTCAAAAACAGTTGAGAGAAACAATCATTTACTCAACAGATTCATTAAAAACACTGATTCAGTCTGTGATGAATCAATCATTCACCTAAAAGATTTGTTCTTAAAGATTGATTCATTCCATTAGTGAACCACAGAGATGCACAACAGTTCTGTTGTTGCTTTGTTTGGAACTATTTTCATTGGTAAAGCAAAAATAGACAAAGTAACTGGCAATATTGTGTCTAAAATGTAAACAACTGATTACTAATGTCTTGTTTATTGGATGGTTTGTTGTATAAAACAATTTCACATTTGCAGTTGTGCTGTCTCAATATTCGGAAACAACAGTGGGACTTGCTCGTGCAATATTGCTTTACAAGCAATGAATAAAAAGTACTAATAGTACTTAGAGGAGTAACTCGTCTTGCATTTTTTGTGCATCTATACTGTATATGATCCAATGTACTTATGGATGTCACCACAAGCACTTATAGGATTAAACATTCAAACGCATGTTATTTTCTATTTACTCATATTTACACTCTTCTTTTTATATCTTATCAGTGTATAAGTCTGGATAAGTTTGTGGGTCACATGGATGAGAATATGATGACCCATCAGGCTCTGCATCTGCTGGAGGAGAATAAGTTCTGGGCAGGTCTGGTCTTCATGGACATGTATCCCTGGACCACAGAACTCCCCCGCCATGTCAAGTTCAAGATCCGAATGGACATTGATGCAGTGGAACGTACCAACAAAATCAAAGACAGGTGAGACTTCATGATGTTTAAATGGCTTAACTGTTCATTTGATCTAATAAGGGTTGTTCCTTAAACAAGGTCAGGGTTGGTAGTTCATGAGACACAGATTACGAGACCATTAAACCCCACAAGTGGAGACTGAATCTGTTTTATATGAATCTTAAAAAACAATTTTTAAATAAACCATTTTAGTGGGCTTCCTTACTCATCAAAATCATAAAAAATGTTTAAATCAATCTTGAGGGATCATTGAAGGAACATTAGATTTAAGTTCTTGTCTCATCTTTCAGAGTACATGTTTTGATTCAGATTTTATATAACATTTGTGTAAGGAGAGAATGGAAGATCTTCTCTTGTTCATGTAAGGCGTTACTGCTCAACGCACTATTGTTAGAGAAAGAAAAAGAGAAAGAGCGGGCACAATCACATTCTCCATGGAGCTCCAGTGTGCTGCACACTGCAAAGTGACACCACTCATTACTGAGAGTCTCTCTGGAGCACAAAACATGCCTGCCGGTGTTAGTCTGATCATATCTCATGTAGCCATCCCTCTTTGACACACGAAAACAAACAGCAGAGGATAGAATGACCCTGTGGGTTCATTGTGTTTTCATTATGTGGGCATAATACAAAGCCAAGGCACTGCTAAAAAACCCCAAAACAAAACAAAAAAAACAGCGTGAATTGAGTTACAGATAAAACATTTTTTTTGTCTCCTAAACGTTTTAAGTGTAATGCAGGAGATGAGGCAGATCTAAGTGCAGGAGTTACATTTAAATGCTATCAAAACACCAACCAGGAAACACAGGGAACACATACATGTGAGTAAAATCAAACATCGACTGACAAAGAACTAGAGAAACACAAGTGCTATACTTTATATACACAGGGGGTAACAAGCAGACTACAGCCCTGTCCCAAATGGCACACTTCATATGCACTTTCTGTCTTGTGGACTTACAATGGCTGCCGTGTGCTCATGTCCATTAAGTCCATGAGACCGTATGGTGTCCCATTTGTCATTTGAGGTTTCAGAAGGGTGCTAGCGAGCTCCCCCTTTGCGGTCGATATGCACCCTCGATATGCGCACTTTTGCCGAGCCTGCATCAGATTTCTTCCCGACAGTCATGTCTGTGGTGTCACGTCACGAAAGTGTGGACTCGTAGGAAGACCGCAAGTGTTTAGGGTGCCATTTGGGACAGGGCCTACAAAGCATGGCACAAGAAACAGGAAACACTTCAACATAACAGTCCAGGACTATATAACATTAAGCACATTGTTATGGTATGACTTGTGGAAAAACAGGCTTTATTGCAAAATTTCAGCACTGTTATAATTAAGAATAAGTATCCAAAACCCTTCTTGGCTTTGACTTTTTTGAGTAGCCTTCCCAGCAAACTAGGGAATTTCTTTACATGTGCATGACAAACTAACAATCTCTAAAGTGTCATGGTCCTGGAATATTCATATACAGTATTTCACTGATCCCCAGAAAGTACCTGAATATGTACATTAAGAGGTCTACAGTTGCTTTGAGTATTTTAGCCTCTACCCAGTGAAACTCAGTTTACTCAACAGGTTTCAAAATATAGATTTTTTTTGGATTAAAGACTATTGAAGTTAACATTTTTGAGTAATTCATGTTGGATTACACAGCAAGTGTGATGTGCTAGAAGGCTGAATTTTAAGTATGTTCATCTCAGAGTAGCCCAATGACAGTCTATAGAGTTTTATTAGGTGATATTAAAACTAATTTTAAATACTGTAGACTATGATTTACTGATTGAGCTCCATTGTACGTAAACTGTTGACCACTAAGGATTAATGCATTTTACTGCTCTTGGATAAACTGTCAATGAAAAATATACACTAAGTTTGGGATTAAGATTTTTTAAATGTTTTTTAATTCAGTAAAACAGTAATATTGTGAAATAGTAATACAATTTAAAATAACCGTTTTCTTTTGTAATATATTTTAAAATGTAAAATATTAATGTGATGGCAAGGCTGAATTTTCAGCAGCTATTATGCCAGTCTTCAGTGTCACATGATCCTTCAGAAATTCGCATCAGCTGACTCCCAGGTGACTGACGTCTACCTATAGGAATATGACGCCTATAACAGCACCAATATATAAGCTCCTCAGTATTAGCAGCAGCTATTGCATTCTCAGGAGCTAATTACCCTCCTCCATCCCCAGCTCCTCCTCTCGTCAGTCAGGATTTGCCTTATGATTCCCCTGAATCAAACTAATTCTTGAAATATGTGTACATGTTAAATTATTGACATTAATTATATCTACATACAGTATATTGGTTCTGTTCGGTTTACCCTAGGGGGGTTATTGCTGCTCTCCCTGCTCTTATCCATGCTAGGCTGCATGGATGCCTAGGGAGTTCTTGCCCAGAACAGAACCATACCGTCAATACAAACTCTATGTAATTATCAATCATATTTGACGATAGTGGTCCTGACAGAAATCAATCTAATATGCTGATTTGCTGCTCAAGAAACATTCAATATTCTTGATTATGAGTAAAACTTTTTAAATGATCACCACACTACTAAATGCACCTTTAAGTATCCTACTCTTTCTTTCTCTTAGGTACTGGGACCCTGGCCCCAGGGCAGACCCTCTGGAGGACCATCGCTACATTTGGGGAGGTTTTGCCTACCTGCAGGACATGATTGAACATGGTATCCTAAAGTTACACACAGGTCATGACTGGCCTCTAGGTGTTTACGTGCAGCAGATGCCCTACCCCTGCTACGTGGATGACATGTGAGTGATGGCTGAAATTATGTGGTCAGAAAGGGCTAACTGACCCTATCCCATATCATCAGACCAGCTTAAATGGATATTCCACCCAGTTGAAAATTCTGTCATCATTTGGGTCATTCCAAACCTTTTTTTTCTTTCTCCTGCGGAAGACAAAAGAAGAACTGTTTAGGCAACCAAACAGTCTTGGTTCCCTTTGACTAAAATTATATTATTGACTATACAATAGAAGTAAATGGGACCTAAACTGTTTGGTTACCAACATTTTTAAAATATCTTCTTTTGTTCAGCAGAAGAAAGAAAGTAATGCTTGGAACAACATGAGGGTGAGTAAATGTTCACAGAATTTTCATTTTGGGTGGTCTTTCCACATATGACTCCAGTTGCATTATTTCATGGCATATAATAGTTCTCAATGAAACCTTGCAATTATTCAATGGATCTTGTTTGTTTTGTCCCATATCAAGGTTCATGCTGACCCTAAATCGCTGTTTCCCCATCTTCATGGTGCTGGCCTGGATCTACTCTGTGTCCATGGTGGTGAAGAGCATTGTGCTGGAGAAGGAGATGAGGCTAAAGGATACGCTGAAGGCCATGGGCGTCTCTAATGGAGTCATCTGGTACACATGGTTTATCGACAGCTTCCTCATCATGGCCGCCAGCACCGCTCTACTGACTGCCATTATCATGGTGAGGAAGAAATGCGATGACTGATGAACTTTTTCCTTCTGAGCCTTTCCTTCTGCATTGTGACCTCTGCTGGATGTATGTTGTTAGTACATATATGGAGGGTCTCTCTCTCTCTCTCTCTCTCTCTCACTCTCTCTTTATTGTTTTCCTCTGGACCTTATTACTTAGAATATGCCTGGACCACATTTTACAATTGTGGATTTTTATGACAATAACTGTCTATTTATACCTCATTACCTCATCAGTAGCAAAGCAAAGGAAAAGAAATGTGTGAGGATAAATTATTTAGCTGTTAAATTAGAAGAGTATCCTAATTATTGTATGTCTTTGTCCTCAGGTTGGAAAAGTGCTCAATTACAGTGATCCCATCATCCTGTTCCTGTTCCTCCTCACGTTCACTGTGGCCACTATCATGCAGTGCTTTCTGATGAGTGTATTCTTCAATAAGGCCAACCTGGCTGCGGCTTGCAGCGGCATCATCTACTTCACCCTGTACCTTCCTCATATTTTCTGTTTCGCCTGGCAGGACCGCATTACCAAGAATATGAAGTTAGCCGTGGTGAGTACACTATGGTGTTCTACTTCTCTTCAATTCGATCCAGTCTCAAACGCCATCATTCAAAATTTGGTCATTCTCAACCAGGGGGCCGGGGATCACTATGATTAAATAGTTTTAAATTTAAATTAAAGGTGCAATATGTAAGATTTTTGCAGTAAAATATCCAAAAAACACTGTGTTATATATTTTGTTCACTTGAGTAGAAAATCGCTATTATAACCAAGACTCCGGGACGTGTGAGAAGTTGCCTGTCAATTGCGTCATACCCGCGTTACCCTCGGTTTCCGGGTTTATTTTGTAAAAACCATGGAAATATTTACGTTTAATATTTACATGTTTTAATAGGAAAGGGAACAACTGTTTGGTTACGTTTATAGACAGAAAACTAATTGTTGTTATATAGCTCAACACGTTTAGTCTTATTGTTTAAATCTAATTTTCTTGATTTTTTGCGAGTACCATGCTTTACCATGCCTCAGAGCTGTGTTACCTCATACTCATGACAGGAAAAGTGGAAGCAGCGCCGGCGACTGTGGCATAATAAAAGTTCCGCTGCTCGTGGTGTGTGTTGCGCAATCGCTCCAGCGGCCTCGTTCAGCTCCCACAACACTCGGTCCTGCTCTGCTTCATACTACAGTAACTTTAATAATCTCATCCATGAACGTGAGTCCTGTCCCAATTCTTTTCCACCGGGCGTTGAGGTAAAGACCATATGTCCCAAGATTCCGCGCTCAAACTTGCTGTCATCAAGCTACGCCTTTGTTGTGAATAGGCCTCTAGTGACCTCTAGCGAACAGAAATCTTACATATTGCACCTTTAATCAAAAATTATATTAAAAAATAATCAAACTGAAATCATAAAGTAAAATGCTAAAACCCATAAAATAAAATATGTAAATGTGTAAACAGCAATGTATTTCATATATAATACTATGGCATAATAAAACAATAAATAATAAAAAACTAAAAATATTTGTTTCTCCCTTTAGTAACTTGTTTTTAATTGAAGAACATAAACTTCTAAAGTCACACCACTGTGGTCAATTAATTTAATATATCAATACTTCCACTTAAAAAAAAAACAAACTGTTTTGAATACAACCTATACAACCTATTGTTGGCTGTTACAAATATACCCGTGCGACTTATGGCTGGTTTATGTGTTCCAGGGTCACATATTGGGGAGCTTTCTAATATTGTGTTGAACTAAGGGAGGCCTTCAAGTCAAATAGGTTGAGAACCACTGTTATAAATGTATTTAGCATGAAATCTTATTTCATTTAGAAACTATTTAAATTTAGAAAGTCATTCATTTATATTTGGACTTTACATCTGAGTGGTCAAAATGGCTCTTGCATGAATTAAAGTTTGGTGAAACAATCCTCCTTTTCCAGAGCTTTCTGTCTCCAGTGGCCTTTGGTTTTGGGACAGAGTATCTATCCCGCTATGAGGAGCAAGGCCTGGGTCTGCAGTGGGACAATATTGGTACAAGTCCTCTAGAGGGTGATGAGTACTCCTTCTTCACTTCTATTCGGATGATGCTATTGGATGCAGTTCTTTATGCTGTTTTGGCTTGGTATCTCGACAATGTCTTTCCAGGTCAGTTTCTTACAAAGCACTGCACTGAATGTTGCTAAACTACTGTAAAAGAAAGCTTACTTTGTTCCATTGGCTTTTCAGGCCAGTATGGCATTGGTCGGCCATTTTATTTTCCTTTGCAGCCCTCGTACTGGGTGAAGCTGACACCTTCACCTTCACCCTCACAGAATCCAGAACCAGGTATGGTTGATTGTTTACACCTGATATAAACATCCATTTAGGATGATTCAATCACATGTTGGCAGCAAAAAATACAGGTGTAAACAGGGCCTACATTAGATTCATTTTGTAAACACCTCTGCTTCTCTGTAGGCCCTGAGAAGCCTCTGGTAAATAACTTGGAGAAGCAGGAGGATGTTGAGCATGGGGGCCTTTCGCCGGATCACAGGGAATGCAATGGTTCCCGCAGCAGCAAGAACTGCAAGCACAAGGAGAAACGAGAGAGGATGGAGAAGGAGAAAGAGCGGGACGAGCAGTTAAAAACGCATGAAGAGATACAACAAGAGGAGATCCAGCCTGTGCACAATGGTAAGGATGCCAGTTGGGTTGTGTTATTTACACTTTTCCTGAAGTTTCAAAAAGACACTTAATTCTAAATCCAAAGAAATTTATATAGCTGTTTGAACCATAAGTGTAGTTTTAACGTTTGAGGGTTACAAATTTACATGTCAAATGTTGAATTTCTTTGATTTGTGCTTCACTATTTTCCTTTAACTGTCATTCCGATTAAAATGTCAATGAGTGAATTGATCTTTAGAGTATTCCTGTACTACAATATATAAACCTGTATATGAACCCAAACCTGTTACATTGTCAGTTATCTGTCTGGTTTAGTGTCCGTATGGGTATTTTATTGCAGGAAATCCATTCTTTGAGCCAGAACCGGAGGGTCTGTTAATAGGAGTCTCAGTACAGGACTTGGTGAAGGTGTATTCGAGGAACTCAAGACCTGCAGTGGACTGTCTCAGCATGAACTTCTATGAGGACCAGATCACTTCTTTCCTGGGTCACAATGGGGCAGGAAAGACCACCACTTTGTGCGTCCTTATCTTCTCTTTATCCTTTGATGATATAGAAACATCTAGTTTGTGTCATTTTGGACACATTTCTCATATATGTACTTGCACTGTCGCAGGTCCATATTGACTGGGTTGTTTCCGCCCACCTCTGGAACGGCTTACGTATATGGGAGGGACATTCGCACAGAAATGGACACCATACGACAGTCGTTGGGCATGTGTCCGCAGTACAACATCCTCTTCAACCAGTGAGCACTCTTTCTTTGCAAGTGGACATAATATTATAAATACTGCAATCTGATATGTATGTTTCATTTTATTTCACTCAGTCTGACAGTAGAGGAGCATATTCTCTTCTACTCTCTGATGAAGGGACGTGAGCGCAAGGAGGCCGAGCAGGAGGTTGAAGACATGCTGGAGGACCTGGGATTGCCTCATAAACGAGACGAGGAAGCACAGAACCTCTCTGGTGGGTCTGAATGTGAACCTGAGATGATAATCTGGTTTATCTGCAATCTGTTATTAAGGGGTCTAAAGTTTGCCCACTCAGGATCTGTGTTATAGACAGATACTTAAAAACCAGGGAGACGGGGGGTACTGGAGATAAGCTTCTTATTTGGAGCTGATCTGGGTTAGGGATAAAATGAAGCAAAGATGCATCAACTTGATGCAAAAAAGTGTCAGTAAAGACATTTCTAATGTCACAAAAGATTTATATTTTAAAAAAAAAATGCTGTTCTTTTGAACTTTCTATTCATCAAAGAATACTGAAAAAGGAAATGATATTTTAAAATATATTAAAACAGAAAAACGTATTTTTGTAAGATCTTTAAAGCACAGACATGAACTGACCGAACACATTATCTCAGAATTACTCATGTTTTACTCTGAAGGCGAAGAACAGGCTTGCTTTATGATTGTGCCTAGGTTTCAAATGTTCCAGCGTTATTTCCTGACACAATCTCTGGGTGTCATGTTGTCTTAAATATCTCTGACTGTACCCACAGTATATGCAATTTTTAGTGACTTTTTACATTACATTTTTTTACAATTTGCTTCTGCTCTGTCAATAAGGGGGTATGCAGAGGAAGCTGTCAGTGGCGATGGCTTTCGTAGGCGGTTCTAAGGTGGTGATTTTGGATGAGCCAACATCAGGAGTGGATCCATACTCCAGACGCTCCATTTGGGACCTGCTACTCAAGTACCGCACAGGTACTGCCATCTTCTGGCCAAAGAAAACATGGCAGGATTATAAATACCACCACTGCCAGAGACTTTGTTGTACAGCTGCTCATGTAATAATATACAAATCGGATCCTCCTGTTATTAAATATCTGTATCATCTCTTTCTCTCTCTCTTACACACACACTTCATCCAGGCCGCACAGTAATACTGTCCACTCATCACATGGATGAGGCAGACCTGTTAAGTGACAGAGTTGCCATTATCTCTAAAGGGAAACTACACTGCAGTGGCTCTCCTCTCTTTCTGAAGAACTGCTTTGGAGTAGGTTTCTACCTCACGCTGGTGCGTCGCATTAAAGACCAGCGCAAGAAGGAGGTGAGACTTCTTTTTACCATGTTGTTAAGTACAGCAAAACACCATGGGTGAATATAAAGTAAAAATTTTAACTAATATATATCACCATACTGATAAACCACCACAATACTTTAAAATTAAGATGATTGTTTTGTATTACAAGTTTTCTGAAATGTTGTACTTAAATATGCAAATTAGGCATTATCTAGTTAAAAATGCTCTAATTTGCATACATATTTTTCACAGAAATATGAGCATTTGATAAAGCCAGGTTCAAAATTCTGTTTAATTTATTTGAGATATTAGAGTTTACAATTTTTTTTTTTTAATTTATTTTGGATATCCCTTTTATCATAAATCAGAAAATACAATTTATAGGGTGAGTTCATTTTCAAATGAAAATTAGCCCAAGTTTTCCTCACCCTCAAGCCATCCTAGGTGTATATGACTTTCTTCTTTCTGATGAACACAATCAGAGTTATATTAATAAATATCCTGATACATCTAAGCTTTATAATGGTAGTGAGCAATACCAATTAGTATGAAGCTCAAGAAAGTGCTTCCATCCACATACATCCATCATAAACATACTCCACACCGCTCCGGGGGGTTAATAAAGGCCTTCTGAAGCGAATTGATGCATTTGTGTAAAAAAAAAATATAGATATTTAAGTTATGAAGTGAAATATCTAGCTTCCACCAATAAAATGTTATATAAACCAAGCGAATGTTCCTGGAAGGGAGGGATTATGGTCCCTCCAGAGAATACGTCATCAGAGAGAAGAGATGATAGAGGATAACCCCTAAAAATAACATAAATACCTGGAATGTGGTTCTTAAAAGTACAGTATTTTGACTGTGTCCAATAAAAGTTCTTGTGCTCCTCAGAATGAGTGTGACTGTGCATCTGAATGTTCCTGCACCTGCTCCACCTGCACTAGATATAAAGAAGAGAGTCAGGCAGTACAGCCTGAGAGAACACTGGACGGTCAGTGGAATAACAACTCAAAATATACAGTGATATCATTTCTTCAAAAATTAATATTTTTTTCTATCTCTCTACACAGGGAATGTTGAGAGCATCACTACTCTGATTCATCATCATGTACCTGAGGCAAAGCTGATTGAAATGATAGGTCAGGAGATGACCTATCTGCTCCCAAATAAGGGTTTTAAATATCGTGCTTACGCCAGCCTTTTCCGAGAACTGGAGGAAACCTTGGCTGACATGGGCCTCAGTAGCTTTGGCATATCTGACACATCACTAGAGGAGGTTGAACAACATTTCTTTTCTTTCTTTATGCTTGCAACCATTACCATCAGTGATACCAGTCAACAGACTGCAGAATTTATATAGCTTTTGTGCTTAAATTTTGTGTATAATTTTAATATTTATATATGGGTATTGATTATATATATATATGTTGGCTGTTACTGTGCAAAACTTACTGATATGTGTGTGCTCATTAATGATTTAAGAAACTGTGTTGTATATATTTAGATCTTTCTGAAAGTTACAGCAGATGGAGAGGCAGCCAACAGCTCTGTTACACCAGGTAAAAATCCTCATATTATCTATATTTATATATAAAATTCATCTCAAGTTAATTCATCTCATAAAGTCCTGTACTTTCCATAAACCAGTAGTTCATAACCCTGTGTTTGACTGTGTCAAACTACCCCCTCAGAGCAATGGATGCTACAACAGAGGAAAAATGGCAATGGTTTCTTGAAAGAAAGAGAGGCTACGAGTAATGTTGAAGGTGAATCGAGATCCCAGATCTCAGCTTTGCTCAGCACTCATGCTAAGAAGCTAACAGGGTGCTAAAGGGTTTGACTGAGGTGCTATGCTTCATGTAGAGATAAAGCTTCTTGAGAAACAGTAGCTCTTGGCAGCAACCAGACCATCTTAGACCAATGTGAATTTCCATGCTGGTCCAGGCTGGTTTGTGCTGATTAGTGCTGGTCTAGCTGGTAAACCAGTCATTTGTGCTGACTGATTGCCTGACAATGGTTCTTGGTTAAGCTAGTAAATATATGGGGCTTGCTTGTTAAAGCAACTAATGTGGTCTTGCTGGCTTGGAAGTTTGAGCTGGTCAGTTGTCTTAGCAAGGTGAGGACAAACCAGCAGCCAAAATATAATGCTGAGAGCAGTTTTTACAGCAGGTCTAATTAGTTTATGCCCGTATCTGGTCTGGTTTACAGATGCTAATGGAATGGGGAGCACACTTGAGTCTGACAACAGTGCTGGCAGAGCCTCCAGGCAGGTTAAAGGCATTAGCCTGGTACTCAAGCAGTTCCACGCTCTTCTGGTCAAGAGATTTCACCATGCCACACGCAGCCACAAAGATTTCCTTGCACAGGTAAGGTGAAGTTCGCGTGTGGACACAATGTTATGAAAATGAGGAAATTTCACCCAAAAAGGATCATTTTGTCATTATTTACTCACCTTCATGCCGTTTCAAGCTTCTATGACTTTCTTTCTTCTGTGGAACCCAAAAGTACAATTTCTGAAAAATATTCTGAAGAAGTTTTTTTCTAGAATAGACAATAAGCAGATGTTTTCTTTAAATTTTGCTTTTTTTTGTAGATTGTTTTGCCAGCCAGTTTTGTCCTTATTTCTTTGGTCTTCACTATGATTGTCCCACCATTTGGAGAGTATCCCAGTCTAACCCTCACTCCATGGATGTACGGACCACAGTTTACCTTCATCAGGTGAGATCAGCTGTTTAGAGTCTAAGGGCATTTTCACTCCTCTAGATTGTTTGCTTTGTTCTGAAACAAAGATGTTGCGATTTCTTCTTGGTTCGGTTTGCTTTCACAAGGCAACATTTCTAAAATTTGTTAATACGAGTCAAGTGCGAGTAAACTCTCCTCTCATTGGTCAGCGTGCACCTGTTTATGTTCCAGGATTCAGCTCATAGCAGACATCAGTCAGGGTGGATAGACAACAGCTCCACGGGCTGATTGTGGCTTTCTTTGTAGCTGTTATTAAATTACTTTATCATTTTTAACAAGAATCAAGGCTTTGTATTTTTATGTTTTGGACAGTTGTTCTGAAATATTTTATATATTTTTGTCTGACCAAATTTCAATTTGGCATTTCACTTTATCTTTGCTCCAGCTTACCCATGATTCATTTTGAGAGGCATTAGCAAAATGTAATTACCTGTCGTATATTGTGATAAAGCATGGTTCGTTGGTCCGTTAGGTCGGATTATTTCTCACCACTCCAAAGTTCGCTAGCTGAAACCACTTTGTTCGTTCGTGCTATGTCAGACCAATTATTTTGGTGTGGATCCAAGCACAATTGCCATGTTCACATATGCCTAATCGAACCGAACTAATGGAGAAAATGCACCAGGTTCTGAAACAACCAAACCAGATGTGAAAATGCCCTAATAACCTGCTTATATAATAGTTTGTATGTTTTCATGGGAGATAATTTATCACTGGTCTTCTGTATTTCAGTAATGAGCAGCCATCACACCCAAAAATGAAGCACTTCATACAGACGTTGCTGAAGGACCCTGGCATGGGAACACGTTGTATGGCAAATCAGCCCTTAGAGTGAGTTTAGAAGTTTTGTCTGAAGGTGGTTTGAATTGTATTGTGTTGTGTTTGTATTGGCAGTAGCAAGTCCTGATTGTTGCTCTGCAGCAGCAGTAGTGTAGCATATACTCTGCCAAGACCGAACATATCAACATTGTCAACATCAACATCTATTACCTTGCCAAACACTCCGAGATTTGTCATGACAGAAATTAATCTTTGAATGAGCGTAACAAAATCTCATTAGTTTTCTCTATAGATGTATAATAATAACGTATAAACATTACAGGGCTATGCATTTGAGCCACGAGTCAATATCATTTTCAGTTCATTGTTTAATTAACTTAATTGCTAGGAGGAGTACAGTGAGAAGTGCCTGGTTCCCACAGTAAAGTTCAGTGGTACTAAAGCTCTTATATAGGGATGTATGAGTGCTGATGGTGTGTGGGAGTTGTGCTTTATCAGTGCTGTCATGAATTCCCACACCACTGTGTAATTTAATACACAAACTTGAAACAGAAGATGTTACCCTTTCCTCATTCCCTGCATTGTTGGGAATTTTTTCAACATGACAATGAAGATATGCATTCTCTATTGCACTCAATTTTAACACTCTTGAGCACCTGTGAGGGATTCTGTAGAGATGAGTTGAGCAACACTCACTATTAAAGATCAGGGCATTTAATGAGCTCATCATCCAGGAGTTAAATAGGACAGATGTGAAAATTTGTCATGAACTTGTACACTCCATGCCAATAAGGGTCAGAGCGGTATATTCAAAATTATGGAGGGCATACTAAGTACTAGAATATTATACATTTGTTGAATTAAATCTAGGGTGTACTCATTTCTGCAATCCTTAATTTAAACAAAATTGCCTAATTTACTTATTTTATTAATGATATTTCTCAGTTTTTATTATGTACTGTATATGTTTAATACATTTTAGTTTTGCCATCTTTCTATGAAATGTATTAGTGATCATACAGAAAATACATCTTTTGTATTTGTTCAGAGGGGGTGTACTCATTTAAGCTGTGCACTTTATATACTTAAATTAAGTTACTGTATATTATATTATATGTGAATTTGTGCTCACAGGAACCTCTTCACCTGCTTAAACAAAACCTCTAATTGGGAAGTTCCTCCAGTGTCTCCTGAGGTCACAAACATATTATTGAGTCCCGCATGGGATACAAGAAACCCCTCCCCTTCCTGTGAGTGCAGCACTGATACAAAGCTCACTATGCTACCTGTCTGTGCAGCTGGAGCTGGAGGACTGCCACCACCACAGGTCAGGATCAGATTGAATTGAAATACTTTAATCGTAATTATAAAGATCCAGGCAGTGGGTTTAGTGATGTTGTTGTTGTTGCTCTGATGTAGAGAAAAGAGCCAACAGGGGACATTTTGCTCGACATGACAAACAGAAACATCTCTGACTACTTAGTGAAGACTTACCCCACGCTCATTAAGACCAGGTGAGCTGTTATAAAAACTTCAGTGTGTCAGTAGTGTTAGGATTCATTTCATTTTGTATAATGACTGCTGTTTTCCTTATATGCAGCTTGAAGAGCAAATATTGGGTGAATGAACAAAGGTAAAGTTTCTGTCTTTTATTATTTAGTTGTGTGGATGTTTGATGTGGTTGCCGATATGGATATGAAACAAACAGTTGTCCAATTGAAACATATCTGTGGAAAACCTATACATCATAATCAAAGGATTTCTTTTTTGCAAAATGCCTCGGGATTTTACTTCATTTCATACTAAAATGTTGATAATAAAAATTAATGGATCTGTGTTTACAACAAAAATATACCAGTGCAAAATGTTAATGTGCAAAAATGATGTAATGGTAATATTCAATAACACAACAAATAGTGGACACAATAACTAAGGCACCTTTAAAAATATGCTTGATTAAACCCAAATTTGCACAGGTATGGTGGACTCTCTGTTGGTGGACAACTACCGATTCTCGATGTGGACCCTGAGATGATCCAGAACATTTTTACCCAGCTTGGACGGATGATGAATATTACAGGGGTATGATATTTTGTACTACACATAATAAACAATCATGAGATTTTGATATGAAGCATTTAAATATATTATTTTCTATTCTGATCACATAACATATACTCTATTGAATGATTTCCTCCTCTTAGGGTCACTATTCAAAGTTAGCCATGAAAGAATTAGGAACCTTCTTGCACTTCATGGAGAGTGAGTACAATGTTAAGGTAAGTTAAACCACCTATTTAACAATACAATATCTCAAAATGTGTTGGACACTTAAGCTATGTTTAAAAATGACATATTTTGCTCCTGTCCCAGGTGTGGTATAATAACAAAGGCTGGCATGCCATGGTCTCCTTCATGAACATAGCAAACAACGCCATTCTCCGCGCTCACCTGCCGCCTCACGCCAACCCATCAGAATACGGCATTACTGCCATCAACCACCCGCTCAACCTCACCAAAGAGCAGCTCTCAGAGGTCACTGTGTGAGTGTCAGATGTCACATTGAAATGTTTTTGACTGATAGGCTCAGTTTACATCATCTGTCTTGGATGCTCAGCACTAAATAGAGGTGTGAAAGGGGTCCAAAATGTTTTGTAATCCTACTCATTAGTCATTCGTCCACTGTACTAAAACAAGGGGTTTAATCTTAATGTGACGTTCAGTTAATAGTGATGTATGATTGATGTACACTACCATTCAAAAGTTTGGGGTCTGTATGCTTTATTTTGAAAGAAGTCTCTTATGCTCACCAAGGCTGCATTTATTTGATAGTAATAGTATTAATAGTATTATTTTATAGTAATATTGTGATTTTTATTTTTTTTTTACATTTCAATAGTATACATGACTTTGACTTGGTTTGATATGCAAACCATTGATTCGAAACAAAAGATTCGTAAAGCCACGAAGCTTCATGAAGCAGTGTTTTGAAATCGGCCATTACTAGATATTGTTGAAAAGTTATTTTGTTTTTCTGGCTCACAAAAAGTATTCTCGTCGCTTCATAACATTAAGGTTGAACCACTGTAGTCACATGGACTGTTTTAAATATGTCTTTAGTAGCTTTCTGGGCATTGAAAGTGTTCAGCAAAACTTTTTTGCTGGTAATAGAGGCCTAACTGAGCCGTCGGATTTTATCAAAAAAAATTCTAATTTGTGTTCTGAAGATGAACGAAGGTCTTACGGGAGTAGAACGACATGACAGTGAGTAATTAATGACAGAATTTGCATTTTTGGTTGAGCTAACCCTTTAAATCTTACTAACCCCATACTTTTGAATGGTAGTGTATGTAGGCATGGAATCCGAAAACACCGAAGTCTGATACACATCATTTCAAGTGTATTCCTGTTTTCATACATAAATGTAAATACTGTATGACTGTGTGAATCATGTTTTTTAAGTAAAAAGTGTAGTAAAAGACTGCTTTTCCTTCCGGACAGTCTCGCCACATCAGTGGATGCAGTGGTGGCCATCTGCGTCATCTTTGCCATGTCCTTCATCCCAGCCAGCTTTATCCTCTACCTCATTCAGGAACGTGTCACCAAGGCCAAACATCTGCAGTTTGTTAGTGGAGTCAGTCCTGTGGTCTACTGGGTCGCCAACTTTTTCTGGGACATGGTGAGATTAATCAGCATTGTCTGCTTACAAGGACAGTTCTGTAAAATGTCAATCCTTAGTCATTGCGAAATGTTTTTGGACTGCTGCTTGATTGCTCATATCCTATTCGTTTGTTTGTGCCAGATGAACTACTCCGCCAGCACAGTGATGGTTGTGGCCATTTTCATGGCTTTTGATAAGAAGTGCTACACATCACCCACAAATCTGCCAGCGCTGGTTGCTCTGCTTTTGCTCTATGGGTCAGTCAGCGGCTTATGTAGATTGCCATTGACTTGAGAAAATCAGCTCAAGCACAACAGTGATTTTTCTTTCACTCTTCACTATGCAGGTGGTCAGTGACGCCCATGATGTACCCCATGTCCTACATGTTCAATGTCCCCAGCACGGCGTACGTGTCCCTCTCCTGCATCAACCTTTTCATTGGTATCAACAGTAGTGCCATCACCTTCATCTTAGAGCTCTTTGAAAACAACAGGGTATAATTAAATTTGTATTCACAATTTTTGTTGTTGTTTGATTTATATAAAATTATAATATAGTACCTTTTAACAATAAAGTCTTTCTTTGCTTATAATTCCATATTTACAGATCTCGTATTGCTTATTTTGTAGTAATTGCTTGTGTTTTTTCTTCACAAACCCTTCAGTCTCTACTAATGTTTAATGAGGTGTTGAAGAAGGTGCTTCTGGTCTTCCCTCACTTCTGTCTCGGTCGAGGTCTCATTGATATGGCCATGAACCAGGCCGTGACTGATGTCTACGCCCGATTTGGTATGTCCGTCTATTAGCAAGGCCTATTAATGATATATCAATTGTTGTGGAAAACCTGTCACCTCAAATAAAAGCCCTTTAAAGGTGCCATCGAATAGAAAATTAAATTTATCTTGGCATAGTTGAATAACAAGAGTTCAGTACATGGAAATGACATACAGTGAGTCTCAAACACCATTGTTTCCTCCTTCTTATATAAATCTCATTTGTTTAAAAGACCTCCGAAGAACAGGCAAATCTCAACATAACACCGACTGTTACGTAACAGTTGGGATCATTAATATGTACGCCCACAATATTTGCATATGCCAGCTCATGTTCAAGGCATTAGACAAGGGCAGCCAGTATTAACGTCTGGATCTGTGCACAGCAGAATCACTAGACTAGGTAAGCAAGCAAGAACAATAGCGAAAAATGGCAGATGGAGCGATAATAACTGACATGATCCATGATATCATGATATTTTTAGTGATATTTGTAAATTGTCTTTCTAAATGTTTCGTTAGCATGTTGCTAATGTACTGTTAAATGTGGTTAAAGTTAATATATTCATTTTTCATTTTTCGTCGCTATATTCATTTTTAAACACTTGCAGTCTGTATAATTCATAAACACAACTTCATTCTTTATAAATCTCTCCAACAGTGTGTAATGTTAGCTTTAGCCTGTTAGCCACGGAGCACAGCCTCAATCTCATTCAGAATCAAATGTAAACATCCAAATAAATACTTTACTCACATGATCCGATGCATACATGCAGCATGCATAACGAACACTTTGTAAAGATCCATTTTGAGGGTTATATTAGCTGTTTGAACTTTGTTTATGCTGTTTAAGGCAAGCGCGAGCTCTGGGGGCGGGGAGCGTGAGGAATTAAAGGGGCCGCAGCCTGAATCGGTGCATTTCTAATTATTAGAATTAAATTAAATAGGCAGTTAAAAAAAATATTAAAAAAAATCTATGAATAGCATTTATTTGAAATAGTAAATACTTTTTGTAGTAAAGACAATTGTTACAAAAAAAAAAAAAAAAAAAGTTATTTTAATGCATCCTTTCTGGATAAAAGTATTCATTGCTTTCCAAAAAAAAAAAACCATCAAACAAAAATCTTACTGACCCCAAACTTTTAAACGGCAGAGTATATTAATACAAAAAAAAAAAAAAAAAAAAAAAAAAAAATTGCTAACTAACACTGCTTAATATTAGGGATGGGCATTTTTCCAAAATATTGTATTAGAATATTTGGGCTCGTAAAAAAAACGAATATTCGAATATTCGTTTATTTAAATGAGGTTAAACGAGAAGGACGTTATTGTTTTATATTCATCAATATTTTGTAACCATTTCTGAACAAGCTTACGATTAGGCAACATACATAACAAGCTTACATTATATCTCATTATATTCTTTTCGTTCAAAGCATTAAACAATATGTGTAAACAGAAAATATTAAGAACAAAAGCATTTAATCTCAAGCAGCGCGAGCGGGAAAATACTAATAAAGCAGATAGCGCCCGTTATTGTACAAAACGTACATAATACACTCGAGTCAGTTATCGTGTTTATTGTTTCACATGTTCACGTTGAGAAAAACAATAA
Source organism: Chanodichthys erythropterus (assembly GCF_024489055.1). Lineage (NCBI taxonomy): Eukaryota > Metazoa > Chordata > Actinopteri > Cypriniformes > Xenocyprididae > Chanodichthys > Chanodichthys erythropterus. The sequence continues at coordinate 24,470,988 of NC_090236.1, read as the reverse complement.
TATCCACATGCTCGGGTGAGAAAACGATCCGTGCTGACAGACGTTGCAGAGACTAAGATAACAATACATAACGGTGTGCTAAGCTAAGTTTCTAACAGTAGCACTGTGTTTTCTGTTCGTAAATATATCTCCCGCGACGAAACTTAAAGAAATATGTCTCAAAATCATTTTGCTATCAGATAAGTTATCATCTTGGCTCACTCGGGGATAACTTACAGCTGCACTTACCTGACGTCGTGAATGCAGTAATGGACAGCTGTCTTTCCTCACTCGACGGGTATTTAGATTTCATGTCAAAAGTACTTCCATTTTGTAAGATAATTTTCATCTAAGTAATTCCAAACTGCGCGAGTTAGATAAAAACATTATGTGATGATCAAATAAAATAAACTTGTTGAACACGCTCCACAGCGCCACCCGGTGCATTTAGTTATAACTGCGAGTTTTAGTGCTCAGGATTTATCATGGATTCACTGCATTTATTTATTTTTCGAATATTAATTACAGAACGAATATTCGACTATTTGTGCACATCCCTACTTAATATAATGAACTGCTAAGTAGTTTCTTTTGTCATGTTTTATCTTGCCTATGGTAATAAGTGAGACAGATCTGCTACTGGCGCCCCCTCAAAAAAACAACATAAAAAAAAACAATATTGTTATAATATTGTTGTCATAAACAGGGGAGGAGTTTTCCATGGATCCATTCAGATGGGACTTTGTGGGGAAGAATCTCTTCTGTATGGCTGTGGAGGGTTTCGTGTATTTCATCTTTAACCTGGTCGTCCAGTACAACTTTTTCCTTGATCTCTGGTGAGGGCTAAAAGACATTATTAATATCCTCTGAGATTCTGCTCAGTACAGACTTTTACTCTACAACTGCAAAATAAACATTAAAAGAAAAGTTAGCTGTAAAATGGGATCTGTTTAATATTTATTTGTGTTTACTGTAGCTGTTAGGAAAAATCCTTAAACAGCATATGACGGTAACTATTATTTTTGTAGGTTGTCAGACCATGCGAGGAGACCAGTTAAAGATGAAGATGATGATGTAGCTCAGGAGAGAGAGCGCATTTACAAAGGAGGAAACAAGAACGACATCCTTCTAGTTCGAGACTTGTCAAAAGTAAGTGACCAGATGTACTAAGATAAAAAACATATATTTTTGGAGTATATTTTGTAGCAATGTCGGTATTTTAAAGGACCAAAGTATTTTGTGTTCTGATCTCAGACATACAGGCGCAGAAAACGACCAGCAGTGGACAGAATATGTGTAGGAGTTCCAGCGGGGGAGGTATCACTAAAAAAATCATTTGTAAACCATACTGCTGCTCTTTCAGTTGAAATGAACCGCTGGACAATAACGTGGAATTCAACTTAAATGTTCTGTGCAGTGTTTTGGGCTTCTTGGTGTAAACGGCGCAGGTAAAACCACAACCTTTAAAATGCTGACCGGAGACACCGATGTGACGTCAGGGGAGGCGTCAGTAGCTGGATACAGGTAGTGTTCAAACCATAAGGAGCCACTAGTTGTGAACTTCCATTGGATGTTAATGCTAATCATGACATGGGTTTTTCTTCAGTATTCTTACCAACATACTGGATGTGCACCAGAACATGGGCTACTGTCCTCAGTTTGATGCCATAGATGAACTGCTGACGGGGAGGGAGCACCTGTACCTGTACGCCCGCCTCCGAGGGATCCCTGAATCTGAGATTAGCAGAGTGAGACTCACAATTCACCTCCCATCCCTTACAGATCACATGACACGCACCAGGACAAAAACATAGTACACGACACTTAAAACAAAATTTTTTTGTACACTTCACTGTACACAAAAAACTACTGTATGTTAGGCTCTGTTAAATGAAATTCCATTCTGATACAATCTGGTATGTTTTCTGTAGGTGGCAGAATGGGGCATTCAGAAGCTGGGTCTGTCTGAATATGCCGGAAACTGTGCTGGTACCTACAGCGGGGGCAACAAGAGGAAGCTGTCTACTGCTATTGCTATGATTGGCTGTCCTCCTCTAGTGCTCCTGGTATGTTTTTCCTAAGCATTCTCATTGTCATTGTGTAAATCAAAATATTGGTGTAATGTAACCGTGTAAATGTGTGTAGGATGAGCCCACCACAGGAATGGACCCTCACTCTCGCCGGTTCCTGTGGACCGCCATTCTGAGTATCATCCGTGATGGGAGGGCAGTCGTTTTGACGTCGCACAGGCAAGAGTTTGATGTTAACCCAGGATTTCCCTAACAGGCTTCACTCTGATAATTAAAGAAGAATACAGTCTGTGTGTTACAGAGTGAAGAGCATCTCTGTTCATTTATCAGCTTAGACCAAGTTTTTAGAGTTCACAGTTCAGTATGAGACATTTTCTTGTGAAATGAAATGTCATATCACAGTTAAAATCGCAATATATCACAGTATAATTTTTGGCCAAGTCAGTGTGTAATGTTGCTCTCTCTCTCTCTCTCTCTCTCTCTCTCTCTCTCTCTCTATATATATATATATATATATATATATATATATATATATATACACTCACCTAAAGGATTATTAGGAACACCTGTTCAATTTCTCATTAATGCAATTATCTAATCAACCAATCACATGGCAGTTGCTTCAATGCATTTAGGGGTGTGGTCCTGGTCAAGACAATCTCCTGAACTCCAAACTGAATGTCAGAATGGGAAAGAAAGGTGATTTAAGCAATTTTGAGCGTGGCATGGTTGTTGGTGCCAGACGGGCCGGTCTGAGTATTTCACAATCTGCTCAGTTACTGGGATTTTCATGCGCAACCATTTCTAGGGTTTACAAAGAATGGTGTGAAAAGGGAAAAACATCCAGTATGCGGCAGTCCTATGGGCGAAAATGCCTTGTTGATGCTAGAGGTCAGAGGAGAATGGGCCGACTGATTCAAGCTGATAGAAGAGCAACTTGGACTGAAATAACCACTCGTTACAACCGAGGTATGCAGCAAAGCATTTGTGAAGCCACAACATGCACATCCTTGAGGCGGATGGGCTACAACAGCAGAAGACCCACCGGGTACCACTCATCTGCACTACAAATAGGAAAAAGAGGCTATAATTTGCACGAGCTCACCAAAATTGGACAGTTGAAGACGTTGCCTGGTCTGATGAGTCTCGACATTCAGATGGTAGAGTCAGAATTTGGCGTAAACAGAATGAGAACATGGATCCATCATGCCTTGTTACCACTGTGCAGGCTCGTGGTGGTGGTGTAATGGTGTGGGGGAAGTTTTCTTGGCACACTTTAGGCCCCTTAGTGCAAATTGGCCTACCTGAGCATTGTTTCTGACCATGTCCATCCCTTTATGACCACCATGTACCCATCCTCTGATGGCTACTTCCAGCAGGATAATGCACCATGTCACAAAGCTCGAATCATTTCAAATTGGTTTCTTGAACATGACAATAATTTATTTGATTGTTTGTTTGCATCTACAGTATGGAAGAATGTGAAGCCCTTTGTACTCGTTTGGCCATCATGGTCAATGGGACATTTAAGTGTCTGGGCACAATCCAGCATCTGAAATACAAGTGAGTACATTCTTTTGGAAAGTTTTATAAAAATTCAAGAATGCCATTTCCATATTACCACAAATCAACTTGTTCTTCCAGTGTTGAAGGGGTCCTGTTATACTTTTTTACATTTTCAACTTTATTTAGCATGTAATGTTGCTGACATTAAACATGACAAAGGTCTGCAAAGTTACAAAGTCACTCCAAAGGGAGTTTTTCCTCTATATCAGTATAACATTTTATTTTTGGGTCTTTTAAATAGTTGCTTATTTGCTTGCATATTACTAGAATATTGGCTGTTTATTAGTACTTATTAAACACATATTAATGCCTTATTATTCTACATGACCTTATTCTACATTCTTAATCCTACCCAATACCTAAACTTAACAACTACCTTACTAACTATTAATAAGCAGTAAATTAGGAGTTTATTGAGGGAAAAGTCTTTTAAAAATGAATATATGTTCTCCATACTAAAGTGTTACCCAGTAAACACTGTTTCTAAACTCCCTACAATGTCTCAATTCTAGTCCTGAGTTTTCTTCCAGGAACGTATATGTAACAATATCCCTCATTTAAATAATTACTGCCAAAACATATGCAAAAAAAAAAAAAAAAGCTGTGAGGCCTGGTTGAGTGTGTTGAAACTTGTGGTTATGGTAAGTGGCGTGACATTTCTGAAACGCACTAGAAACAATTAACAACACACTGATCCAGCCGATCAATCGGAGCACATTGCGAGGAGCTTCATGGAGATGAGAATTAATCAGAGTGTTATAGACAGACTGGGAAGAGAGATGCTGCAACAATGTCAAATATGTGAACAATAATGTGTTTTTTTAAACACTCAAGCATGAAATCCTATTCAACAAAATCAGGACTTTGTAAAAAAGCATAATAGTTCCCCTTTAAATGTTCAACTATTAAAGCTGATATGCATAATAACTTTAAACCATCAAATGGTCAACAAAACAAGTGCATACTTGATTTTATATGCATGTATTGATTGTACTTGCGGACAGGTTTGGAGGTGGCTATGTAGTCACGATGAAGATCAAAGCTGCAAAAGCAGGCCTGACTCCTGACCTGGTCCCGGCTGAGTCCTTCATGGATAGCAGCTTCCCGGGATGTATACAGCGAGAGAAACACTACAACACTTTACAATATGAAATCGCCGCTGCCTCACTGGCGCGAGTCTTCCAGCTGGTGTTGACCAACAAAGAGAGACTGAACATTGAGGACTACTCTGTGTCTCAGACCACATTAGACCAGGTGCGATGTGATACAGCATCAAGCAACAAATCTTTTTTCATGTCAGTCCTTACCAGCTGTTGACAGCATGTTAAGAGTTATTTTAACATTTCACTTTGACTGCAGACAAGAAAAATAGCTTGATTCTGTAGAATTGACATGCTGTGGATGCATTTAGGGACCTTTTATTAGGAATGGTTGAAATTCCCATGCAGAGACTGAATTCGATTTGCTCAGCAAATGTGACTGACAGGACTAACAGCTCATCTGTTTCACTGCCTTACAGGTGTTCGTGAGTTTTGCCAAGCAGCAATCAGGAGAGGATGACACTGTCCCCCCTCATCTCAGAGCATCAGGGTCAAGACGAGAGAAAAAGGTCTCGCCACTACAAAGAGTAGTGTCAAAAAACAGATAAAATGAACTCAGATGCTTCAAAGGGACAGTAACTCATGGCTGACAGCATGTTGTTCATGAAGTTCCCTAAAGCCAAATATATGTATTTATACACAAAACCAACTGTATCTATATTAAGTTTAATTTAATTTAATTGCCCTCGGTCCATAGCACTCTGAACCAAAGGTCAATCTACACCCAATGAAAGAGAACCTTCATTGACACATTAATACTGATTAAGCTCATTTGAAGTAGGTACAAAACTTGCTTTAGGTTCCCATACAATCTGAAATGTTTATTGTGTTTATACATTTGTAAATATTAGTGTTGCAATTTTTCTTTGTTGTACAAATCTCTCAAATGCTGAATGCAAGAGCATCTGCTACAGCACTGCCTGTGTACGCACTCACCAAAATGCTTCATTCTAATATAACTTTGATAATGCACTGATTTTGTACTGGTTAAACATCAACAGTATGAGCTCAAATAAATGTGAAATCTATAATCAAAACCTGAAATGTATGCAGCATTTTGCAGCATTGCGTTATTTCAAAAAAGTTACTTTTTATTGTTACTCTTTCTCATGGTCAGCTGGCTGGCACTTTCTCTGAAACACTTGATTTGGCTTGCAGTTGTTTTTTTAATGCAGTGAATACACACTTATGAGATCTACAAACAGCCAATCCCTGACCGTAAAAATTAGTGAGTAAGGCTGTGTGACTGTTTTGAAGAATGGAGAGATTCAATTGTATTTATCAGTAAATATTTTAAAGGGTTAGTTCACCCAGAAATTAAAATTCAGTCACCCTCAGGCCGTTACACACCCGTAAGACCTTCATTCATCTTCGAAACACAAATTAAGATATTTTTGATAAAATCCGATGTGAGGCCTCCATTGCCAGCAAGATAATTAACACTTTCAAAGCTACTAAAGACATTTTTAAAACAGTTCATGTGACTGCAGTGGTTCAACCTTAATGTTATGAAGTGACGAGGATACTTTTTGTGCATCAAAAAAAAAAAATTAAAAAAATAACGACTTTATTCAATAATATCTAGTGATGGGCGATTTCAAAACACTGCTTCATGAAGCTTTGAAGCTTTACGAATCGTTTCAAACCACTTTACGAATTGTTTCAAATCAGTGGTTCGCAGCATGTATCAAACTGCCAAAGTCACGCCCCCCAGTGGTGAACCACTGAAATTTCGAAACACTTATGACATAACAAAGCCTTGTTTACTGAAATCAGGTGACTTTGGCAGTTTGATACATGCCCCGAACCATTGATTCGAAACAAAAGATTCGTAAAGCTTCGAAGCTTCATGAAGCAGTGTTTTGAAATCGACCATCACTGGAAATTGTTGAATAAAGTCGTTCTTTTTTTTTTTTTCTTCGGTGCACAAAAAGTATTCTCGTCGCTTCATAACATTAAGGTTGAACCACTGTAGTCACATGAACTGTTTTAAATATGTCTTTAGTAGCTTTCTGGGCATCTGAAAGTGTTAATTATCTTGCTGGCAATAGAGGCCTCACTGAGCTGTCAGATTTTATCAAAAAATATCTTAATTTGTGTTCCGAAAATGAGTCTTATGGGTGTGGAATGGCATGAGGGTGAGTAATTAATAACAGAATTTTCATTTTTGGGTGAACTAACCCTTTAAGCAAATATAGTTTTAATATGCAATAATATAACAGATGGTTTTCAATAACAATAAACACTATTCAGTAAGATTGTTCTTACACCATGTCTTGAAAATACTGACATTTGAAAACTGACTCACTTATTTCTGGGAAATAACAAATCTTCAGTAATATTCTTTACTACAAAACACTTAGATATGTTCTGCAAAATGTTTTAATGGAATACAAAAATGAATACTCAACAATAAAAGAGGATCACACTGTACACCATGTTTTCTGCTTGATGGTCTGAAGACCTTCAATTGGGACTCAACTTCCACTCTTTGATGTAAAGCAAAAGTTTAAGTTTGTGTAACATACTCCTCCTGCACATAAGTATTAGTCACTGTTAGTATATCTTCCTCGAATTTGCTGTATAACCATAGTTTATGCTAGGTAAGCCTCTATATAATAAATTAATTACTAGTAATTACCATTCCATACTTCAGAGATTACATCACAAACTTAATTGAAAAAAAAAAAAAAAAAAAAAAAAATTAAAACTTAAAAAAAGGTCTGACAGAAATAATAGACTTATTTTGCTGCTTACACTATGATGTTTGGAGAGGAATCCAATGACAAAAGTGCATGTAGTTTCATCCTCCATCCAACAGATCTAGAAGAAGAGTGGAATGATGGCCGTTCTCAGGTCAGGATAGTCTTTGAATTGCTGGGTGTAGGTTTTATGCTTTTCCCGAGCCCATATAGTCATCTGAATAAACCCCAAAAATGTGAAAACTCCAACTGCAGAAATATGAAGGATTCATGGTTCTTATCAGGCAGGTGCAGCAAAATATTTACTTATAAAATACATACAGTGGAGCTCAAAAGTCTGAGACTACTGATAGATAGACAGACAGAGAGTCTTTTAATCTAAAGTGACAGTAAGATGTTACAAAAGATTTTTATTTTAAATAGATGCAGTTTATTGAACTTTCTATTCATAAAAGAAACCTAAAAAAGATGTATCACGGTTTCCACAGAAATATTGAGCAGCAAAAAAAAATTACAATTTCAACATTGATACTATTAAGAGAACTATTATTAATTAATTGAGTACCAATAATAATTGAGCACCGAATCAGCATTTTAGAATGATTTCTAAAGGATCATGTGACACTGAAGATGAGTAATGATGCTGAAAATTCAGCTTTGCCATCACAAGAATGACTGTTTTTACTGTTTTTTTGATCAAATAAATTCATAAGAGACTTCTTTCAAAAGCATTATAAAACTTTTGACTGTATAATCAGCATAACTATTTAATTTTTTTTAAATGTTACCCGAAAAATGCGCAATATTAAATATAGCTCATTAATTTTGCGTCATAAATACATAAACTTTAATTCCCAGCTTTCAATTAGATTTTTGCATATCCGAGTTGTGGTCTCAGACATTTGGACTCTCAGCAGATGGTTTGTAATACTGTGTACCTGGAAGACACTGTGTCATGACTGTGAAGCTGATCCATGATCCCACCTGGAAATAAATTCAGGTTTCAAATTTTGCATCACCGTGCAAAACACAGACAATATTTCACAAGATCACAAGGATACTTTAACCAGAAACATTTGACATATTTGTGATGTATCTGCTCGATACAGGTGTGGACACAGCCCCAGATGTTCCGAATGTCTCATTTACTGCTTTTTTGACATGAAAAAGCTCACTTTGTACACTTGACAAACCTCATATGTGTAGTTTGGGCAGGACACGAAGAAAAACAGCCAAGTGAATGGATTCTTTGTGGGATAAGGAATCTCTGTAGGCCTGGACCCTGTCGATGTGTGAGAAGATCATAAGGTTATGCGGTAATATATCTAATATAAGTGGATTCTATTCAAGAACTGAAGAGTTCAGGATTAATTCAGGAGAATGTCTAGTCTCTGAAGCAAGTACTAATGAGATATAATTTTACAGCATACACCCACACATTCCTTTATGTAAGGAAGAAAGAAATGGTAACCACAATCAATGGGTTTCACTGTCTTCACCCCCACACAACTAAAGAGATCTTTTTTAGGACTCACCATTACAGCTGATTCGATTCAGAATCAGATGAACAGAGAGATTGCCAAACTCACAGACCTGAAAAAAATGAAGAGACAAAGAGATGATGGAGAGAAACAGCTATCTAAAATTAAAACTGCACTAACTTGTAATTTGTGGCTCTCTAACTATTAAAAAATAAAGCTGCAGTGTATGCATCTTGTGGAGGAACATTGTTTTGGTTGTGCTTTGGTTCTGCTCTTCTGTGTGGATGAATGTAGTAGGAGGCACTGGTGTCACACTGATACAGGATATCTTATCAGAGCAGCTGGACACAAAAATAACGGTTTCTTCCAGTGATTTGCCATTTTGAATGATACATGGGTCAGTTTATCTCATTTGTTGTTGCAGTTTCAAGCTACGGATGCTGGAGATCAGTGTGTGGCAAGCAGGAAGGGACTGAGAGCCGTGAGCGAGGCTAGTGGCACAACTGTTAATGAGATTGACCTGAGTACCACACCCGTCTCGAGTCCCACGGAAGAACTCCAGAAGGATAAAAGGATTATAGAGGACCAGGTCTAGATTTTGTCTTGTTTTGTTTTAGTTTATGTGGCAGTCGTTTGTGAGGGGCTGCTTTACTTTCGCTTTGTTGTTTATGTTTATTTTGTCATTAAACTTATATTGAACATCTGCCAGTTCCTGCCTTTCCTAAATATAAACCTTGTTACAGTGGTGCCAAAACCTGGTAGAAGGAGGAAATTGCTGTCAAAGAGCCCTTGTCCATGTGGGAAATTTGTGATGCCATTGCATATGCCATCAGCTTTTCTGCTGACATTAAGGTTGAACCACTGTAGTCACATGGACTATTTTAACGATGTCTTTGCTACCTTTCTGGGCTTTGTCTGCCTATGTGTGGTTCAGATATCTCTCGGATTTACATTTACATTTACATTTATGCATTTGGCAGACGCTTTTATCCAAAGCGACTTACATTGCATTATACTATACATTTGTATCTGAGTATGTGCAATCCCTGGGATCGAACCCATGACCTTGGCATTGCTAGTGCCATGCTCTTTGATTTCATCAAAAATATCTCAATTTCTGTTTTGAAGATGAATGGCCTTACGGGTTTGAAACGACATGAGGGTGAGTAATTAATGAAAGAAATTTCATTTTTCGGTGAACTAACCCTTTAAGCCTCTTGATTCAGCCTTCGATTCATGCTTAAAGTAGCCCTTCAATTTCCCAACTAAAGAGTGTAGAAGTTATTTTACATTTTAGGCCAGATTATGATCCAAAGGTGCCTTCCTCAGTCCCAGGTATGTGCCATTTCACATATGACTACCTGCAGTCAATAGAATTAGTGTGATTTCATATGTGCTTCAGAGACCGGTCACATGGAAGCACACCCAAAGTGTCAACAACCTGATGCAGCGTCTCGTACCTACTCAAGGAACCCGGGTTACAGATGTAACCTGAGATGTTTTTAGCTGATCTCACATCAGTTTTATAAATTTGTAGACATTTCTAATGGCACATTTGTCATTTTCAAAAGAGAAGAGTTATAATTAAAAGTTTCATTTTAGCCAGATTAACCAAACAAAACAAGCCCTACAAATGAAAAAAAAAAAAAAAAAAAAACATTATACAGACACTTCATATTTAATGGTATTAGAAGATTTGTTAATAGCATTTAGTATAAAATACAGATTACACTTTCAATATTTGCAGTTTGTAAAAGGTGTTTGTATGCATGTTTGGGCTTTTTATGCATGTTTTGAGTTTTCTCTGACCAGCGTGTTGCAGTTTTAAGCACTTTGTCAAACTTGGATAAAGGGTTTGGAAGATGACTTTTAACACTCTCTGATTAATAACATTTTGTTTTTGTTTTGTTTTTTAAATCAAAGAAATTACACAATATAGCTTTAAATATTTGACTTAAGTAATAGAGATTTTGACATAGGTTTACATACCAAAAACACTGCCAGTGCGGAGTAGATTTGGAGTCTCCCATAGCCTAGAGAAGCAATCAGGAGTTAATATGAGACACACAAACTAATCTAATGTGTAACATAATGAGCACTTACTTGGTGGTGTGTAGAGTGGATGGTTGATGTAATATGCCTGCCATGATGCAAATCCCCAGTAGTACAAACAGAGCTAAAGAAATTACATTTTAAATTTGTGTAAGGATCTCATAACACACAGTAACTGCTTAAAGAAGAATACATGACTTAATGTTAAAGGCAAACCTTAATTTTATACTTTAGCTATGTTTTACTTAATTTAAGCTTTCTCATTTGCATTGTTAGCATTCACATGTGCAGGCAATAATTTTAACAACTCTTCCATATGGTCAAACCATATGTATTTTCAGTGTGTTGAAAGATAGTGTAGGGGCATAAATTAAACCAGCAAGACGACACTTAATGGAAAACAGCCAAATATCCCCCTTAAAGCTCCTCAATGCTTCACTGACACCACTGAACTAACGCCAATGTCATAAGCTCTTCAGATACATTAGCTAATGTTCCAAGACAGGAAAGATTGGGACAATAAGACTTTGGAAAGCATGTTGTCTTATTTTTTAGTGCTTAAAAACAGCAAGAGGCATATTATAAACAGAAAGAGAAAGAGTAAAAATTCATGAATATATTATATGAAAAAATGGACATAAACATACCAGCATGATGGTGCGTAAAGGTAATGTTCCGTCAGAAAAGCGATGGATAAAAATAGTTTCCACAAGCTTCTTAATGTAATGAAGAGAGTGGCACCAGCAAGCCAGTCTGTATCAGCAAGGTCAAATATAAAACACTAGCAAACGTTTGGTAAATTATTCATTATTAATTTTCTCACTGAAAGAAAAAGTTAAATGAACTGCATTTTTTTTTTTTATTAATTTTAAAATTGTGCTGCTATCTATAGTCAAAAATAATATTTAACACAACTACACAACCTAAATACATTATGTTACACCAACAAAACTGAATTTAAGTGTGTTAAATATTCTGTTCATCAACATACATCAAGTTCAGCTCATCTGAACTCTTTCACTCCAAACTCACTTGACAACTTTCAATGGACTTTGGGTGTAGTCATACTCATGCCTGTAGATGTATGGAAGCCGATAGTAGAATAGCAGGTAAATGAAAAGCGGCCCAAGACATTCTGCCAGAAATACCTACAATCAGCCCCAAACAAAAACATCATTACTGGCCTGCACACAATATGAACTGCTAATGTATAAAAAGGTTATATATATAAGATATATATATATCTTAGTATAAGATTGCTTTCTTTACCATAGTCCAACCTATCTGTGGGCCGAGGTCCTGAAAGAACATTGTTGCGGTCGTGCCAACTGGTAAATCCTCCAGCACATCATCATCACTGAGCGCCTTTCCCTCTGAGAAAAAATCAAGTCAGTCATAGACTCATAACATAAAGAAATATAAAGAGAAATGCACCTCAATTTAGACATTCTAAAAACAATATTTTCATAAATTATGCAGGATAAACAGATTTTTTTTTTTTTTTGAAAGCTGCAGTTTTCTCACTCTTGCCTTCTCCAGTTTGAAATGATGCCTGAATGCCTGACATTCTGGCAGGAGAAATGCAGACGGGCACATATGTGCCACAGCTGTTGCAGATCTAAGATTGCAAAAGCATCTGTCTACTGTATTAGGCTTTAGTTATGTGCATATATATATATATATATATATATATATATATATATATATATATATATGTATACAGTTATGGAAAAAATTAAGAGACCACTTAACATTGATTTCTGAACTTGGAGTGGTCTCTTAATTTTTTCCATAGCTGTATATATATATATATATATATATATATATATATATATATATATATATATATATATATATATGCAAGATTTTGCAATGCTGGTAAATACACAGGATGTCCAAAATAGAATAGAATAGAAAAAACAACTACAATAAAAATAAACAAACAAACAAACAAACAAAGTATGTTTACCAGGATGCAGCTTCAGTGCCTGTCTTGATGGATAAAACTTGGGATCTGCAGGGATTTCAAGAATTATAATATTTACAGCTTGGTCATATTACTAGACATATGTAAGCTTCAGGACTTGAATAAGCATATAAAATTTAGTCTTTGACTGTTTAAGAACAAAAATCACTTACAAATTTTGTGCAGCAATGTCTTGATCTCTGCTATGGTGGCATTGGGCTCCACCTGAGATAGTTCAAGATTTGAAACAAGAGGCCTTTGTTTACTCAAATATGATCTGTGGCCCAATGCCAGCGATGTTAAAAACTAAAACTAAAATATATATTCGATGAAAACACTCAAACTAAACAGAAATTAGAAATTTTGCCTTGGCAACTAACTGAAATAAAATAATTTGAAGTATTAAAATGACTAAAAACTAAATTGAAAAAACAAAAACTAAAAAATTTACAAAAACACAACAAAATAACTTAAATAAAAATCCATTTAGAAAAAAAAAAACAATTATAAACAATATAAAAAGAAAAAGAAATTCAAAATAATAATACCCTACTATAATAGTAGAGGGGCCGTTTACACGACACCCTTTCCAACTAAAAAACTGAAAACTTTTTATGCGTTTTGGCCATTCATTTACACGACAACGGCGTTTTGGTGGTCTAAAAAACGCAAACTTTTGAAAACGGGTTTCAAAGTGCAAGTTTTTGAAAACGGTCTCCGTGTAAACAACAAAAACGCGAATCTGTGAAAACGATGACGTCATGCACACGCGCATTACACGTTCAGTCTATAGTGTTTCATCGCCATCTATTGGCCTGACAGCAGAATTCAGCGTTTTTAGTCATTTTCGAGGATCCATGTAAACGGGGATAGTTTTGAAGAAAAAAAAAAAACTTTTCCGTTTTCAGTACATCGTTGTCGTGTAAATGTACCCTAAGGTGCACAAGCCAACGCACCTTATCCAGGTAGCAGAGTTGCGCCTTGCTCTTGGGGTCCAGGATCTCCACCTCAAAAAAGACATAATTCTTATCCTTGGTTGTACCAGCTTTCAGGCCGTGGTCACACCTGGCCTTTATGAAATGTGCTACGGTGAAGAGATCCCTTAAGTCCAGACATTCCATGATGCCTGAGGGCTGTAGGTGAGCCCTGATTTTGGTGGTTGGTATACTGATGCCAGGGAGGGTGAAGCGATCAGACCCTCACAGTCACATGGTAAGAGATGACATGCTCATGTTGACCTCACAGGCATATCCAGTTGAGTACCACAGCCAGAGTATCTGGTTGACATAGTTGCATAATTTTGCTCAGGATACCACATTTTAAGATTTCATGCTTACATGGCTTTTTATTTCCAGAAAACAGGGCCCGGTATGCCATGTCATAATTTATTGGGAGTATTTGTGAGCTATGTCTGCAGAAATATTCCTCTCATGCAGTGCAGGCACATGCGCACGGACGCACGCCTGCAAAGAGACGTGAGGGGCATGTCTTGGATTTAGAGCTGCGAGCTGGTCTAAATTTATCTCTTGACGGTGAGGGGCAATTCATCAGCCCTGTTGCACCTCTGAATTTCAATAACACTGTCAACTATCGTATCATCATCTGGTTTGAGTTTAATCCTTCTGGTAAGGGGAGACCGCCCCCCATCATGCTTTAAACATATACGGACTTTCATTGATATTCTAGCTTTAATTACCAGCTTAAAGTATGAAGAAAAGTAGAGCACAGCATTGCTGAGATACAGGATCAGGCCTGCTGTGAAAGTAGATGTGACCACACACAGAGATAGACCATAACAGAGCCATGATAATTAAACAACATACAACAATACAGCACAATAATAACAACTTTACACTTTACAATAAGGTCTCATTTGTTAACATTAGTTAATGCATTAGTTAACATAAACTAACAATGAAGATATTTTTACAGTATTTATTAATCTTTGTTAATGTTAGTTAATAAAACAGAGCTTGAGCATTAACTAATGTTCACAGAGACAACTTTTGATTTTAATAATGTATTTGTAAATGTAGAAATTATTAATAAAGAATAATTAATGCTGTAGAAGAACTGTTCATTGTTAATGTCAAGTTTATATATATATATATATATATATATATATATATATATATATATATATATATATATATATATATATATACCTGGAAGAGAAACATAATAATAATAATAATAATAAATAAATAAGTAAATAAAAAAATATAAAAAATGAGTACCTCGGTTTTGAAGTCGCGGTTCGGTATGGTTTTTGGTACAGCAGGAAGGGAGAAAACGAAACATAAAATGGCTTTTTTTTTTATTAAACAGTGGTTTATTGAACAAATTGTATTTTTGTCTTTAAATATATTAAATTAAATTATAACTAAAAGTTTCTTAAGGATAAAAAAATTATCTTAGCTAATGGTACAAACTATGTAGGGAGCCCTTGCACATTATGCTACTATAATATTAATGGTTAACAACTGAGCCCGAACTATTAGCCTAAATTCAATTGCTTTTTAATTTTAGATAAAATAATCAACACTCAAATAACAAATTGTATGCAAACATGTAAGCTGCACCTAAGGCCGTTTTTGCATTAAAGGGTTAGTTCACCCAAAAATGAAAATAATGTCATTTATTACTTACCCTCATGTCGTTCCACACCCGTAAGACCTTCGTTAATCTTCGGAACACAATTTAAGATATTTTAGTTGAAATCCAATGGCTCCGTGAAGCCTCCATAGGGAGCAATGTTACTTCCTCTCTGAAGAACCATAAAGGTACTAAAACATATTTAAATCGGTTCATGTGAGTACAGTGGTTCAATATTAATAGTATAAAGCGACGAGAATATTTTTGGTGCGCCAAAAAAAAAAAAGACTTATTTAGTGATGGCCGATTTCAAAACACTGCTTCATGAAGATTCGGAGCACAAATGAATCAGTGAGTTGAATCATGATTCGGATCGCGTGTCAAACTGCCAACGGCTGAAATCACGTGACTTTGGCGCTCCGAACAGCAGATTCGATACACTAATTCATTTGTGCTCCGAATCTTCCTGAAGCAGCTTTTTGAAATCGGCCATCACTAAATAAGTCGTTACTTTGTTTTTTTGGCGCTCCAAAAATATTCTCGTCGCTTTATAATATTAATATTAAACCACTGTACGCACATGAACTGATTTAAATATGTTTTTAGTACCTTTATGGATCTTGACAGAGGAAGTGACATTACTCCCTATGAAGGCCTCACGGAGCCATCGGATTTGAACTAAAATATCTGTGTTCCGAAGATTAATGAAGGTCTTACGGGTGTGAAACGACATGAGGGTAAGTAATAAATGACAGAATTTTCATTTTTGGGTGAACTTTAACTTCTAAATATTTTTACTCCAATTTGTTATTGAAATATAATCATTTCTACACAGTGATTGCATTTTTCATGATACATTAAATATTCAAGACATCACTAAAAGGTTAAGTAAAATATAATGAATAGGCTAATACAGTGCAAGATTTCATTTCTCTGACAAGCTACGTGGACACTGAATGGCTTTTCTGAGGTAACTTAAATGCTACATGACAGTTGTTTACAAGCTTTCATTGATGTCTTTCCGCCGTTGAAACACTGATTGAGCGATTACAAGAGACCGAAAGCCCTGTACCGAAACGGTTCGGTACGAATATGTGTACGTTACCGTTAAACCCCTATTATTTATTTAATTCAGCACCCTATTTAATGGTGTTGTAATGTGTTATTACATAGTTTAGAGACCCATATGAAGTCACAGATTAGTAGACCTAATGTTATGGTAAGAGCCGAAAACCATCATACTGCGAATATCGGTAAAATATTGTATAACTTTAGTTAAATCTAACTTAATAATTTTTTTTGTTAATTGTATTACTAGTAAGTCATGGGGATGGTACACACACACACACACACACACACACACACACACACACACACACACACACACACACACACACACACACACACACACACACACACACACACACAAAACCCCAGCTCATTAACTGCAGTAATCCTGCAGTTCATTGCATTCAGATATTTAAATGTTTCCATTTAAAACAGAACATCTGTGAGGGGGAAAAAAGCCAAAATGTAATTCAAGTAATTACCTCAAAATAGGCAACTCTATTAATGACTCCATGTCTCTTCCAGTCCTCCAAGTGAAATCCATGCCACGCAATTGATTCCCAGCCTCTGAAAGAATTAATGTTTTCATCCAGCATGTCCATATGAGCAGAATAGGCCATAATTCCTCATATGTAACCCTGCTTTGCCTTTGTTGAATGAAATGTTATCTATCAGTCCACTAAATATCTTCTGCTGAATCCTAATGAGGATGTCAAATGGAGAGTAACTGCTCTCTACTGCTGGAAATAAATAGACAGTTGTCTCCAGTGATCAATACAGTGGATAATTAGCCATAGAACCAGGCATAGAGGTGCTGAGGATGGGACAACTGTGCTAATTACAGTGAATGACAGAACAGTGTGCAGGAAGAGAGTAAATGCTGTTGTAATTGGAAGAAGTGGGTGAGTTTCTTTCATAATGAGCAATGAGTTCAGTTCACAGACGACACAGTGATTTTGTTACACAATTTTCCTGCCTTACTAAAAAAATTGAGAACTCTGATGATGTCCCTTGTTCATTAACTCATAATTTTATAGTTTTTCACCGCTAGAAGGCAGCACTCACTCTCTTTACAGTACACAAGAGTTTCTTCTGTTGCTATGTTCATTCTTATACAGCAGAATAATGCTATTCAGTATTAAAACCTAACTGTTTTTTAGTAGTAATTTTTTTTAGTAGTTTTAAATCCTAACTAGGATTTAATACTACTATTCAGTATTAAATCCTAGCTTTTTCAAGCCATTTTTTCCCCTGGAAATCTCTAATGTTTGGTGGTTTTGGATTTATGGTTATTCTTGAAGAGATTTTCATGTTCTACAATGAATTTTGAATTCACTGTGTAAGAAATTGTACATTGCTAACAGGATATACAAGAACGCAGGTTGTCGGATTCTTCAAACACGCAGACTCACATATCTGTATTGTAGTCTTTCAGAAACATTTTTTTTAATTTTAATAAAAAATTTTTTTTGAAGAGCTTTAACCTGTAACTTATGCTGTAAAACAAACCTTATTTTATTTAAAATCTAAGGCGACTCCAGAAACGGTATGATAACCCTTGAACTGAATACCAATGGAACTAGCAATATAAAAAATGGATAGAAACAAAGAAAGTAAAGGCATTTCCAATTCCAGATGGATTTGAAGAGGGAAATGGGGAACTAATTATTTTAACATCCTATAATTATTCTGAGAGGACCTGCTTGGGTTGATTGTTGATGGGAACCAGCATTTTCCCCAGTAGAGATGTTTGTCCGGTTATTTGTTTTAGAGATAAAATGCAGATGCTGTTGAAACCTTGATACATGAGATTTAATCAGTGATTCTTTCTACTGACCTTCATTTCCATGACCAAAGGGGAACATTAAGATATGCTGAAGATGATTTAGGGCAGCTCTGGGCTGGTATAGTGGGACACGCTCTCTTGAGTCAACTATGGAAATCCTGAATCTTAAAAAGAGTTTATAAGGCAGCAAAGGCTCACTTACCCTATTTTTAGATATTGACAGTTTTTGGTAATTTATCTAAAAACACTACGCACATCACTAGTGATGTCATAAAAAACATGGGTTTCCATATTTTATAGGGATTTCCATAGACATAACATATTTTTATACTGTACAAACTGTACATTCTATCCCCTAACCCCATCACAGACAACTTGCTGCATTTAATATGAGTTATAAGGTGTTTTCCTCGTGTCCCCATAGGGTTTACCAGGACCCGCCCCCCCCCCCCCCCCCCACACACACACACACAAACACTGCATTCCTATCATTATGGGGACATTCCATAGTCATAATGATTTTTATACTGTACAAACTGTATATTCTGTATATACCTTATACTAACCCTAAACCTACCCATCACAGAAAACTTTCTGAATTTTTACATTTTCAAAAAATATCATTTTGTATGATTTATAAGCTTATTTCCTTATGGGGACCTAAAAAAATGTCCCCTCAAGGACAAAATTTACTGGTATTACTATACTTGTGGGGACATTTGGTCCCCATAACGTAGGGAATACCAGTACTCACACAACCCTCATACTGAAAACATATATGACCGATAAATCACTCAAATCTTCTTGCTATTTTTAATACAGGTAGATATATATGAATTTAAAGACATAAACAGCTAGATGAAGGAAAAAAAAAAAAAAAAATTAATTTAAAGGGCTAATAAAAAATATAGTACAGCAGGTTTTCAGTAGGTTTTCAAAATGTTTATAAAATGGTTCTTAAAGTCTCTTAAAAATACAGTAAAAACTATAATATTGTGAAATAATTTAAAATAACTGTTTTCTATTTCAATATATTTTAAAATGTAATTTATTCCTGTGATAGAAAAGCTGAATTTTCAGCATCATTACTCCAGTCTTCAGTGTCACATGATCCTTCAGAAATCATTCTAATGTGCTGATCTGGTGTTTATGAAACATTTCTCATTATCAATGATAAAAACAGCTTGATTTTTATGTGAAATCCGTAATACATTTTCCCAGGATCCACAAAGAACAACATTTATTTGAAATAGAAATATTTTGAATGATTACTGTCACTTTTGATCAATTTAATGCATCCTTAATTAATAAAAGTACACATTTATTTAAAAAAAAAAATGGTAGTGTGAATCTCGCTAACTAAATAGTAATTAATTCAAATGGCTAATTAAAATGTAGTACAGTGGAAAAATGCAATGTGTGTGTGTGTGTGTGTGTGTGTGTTTGTGTGTGTGTGTGTATTATATCGAAAGATAATAGCATAAAAAATGGCCGTGCACAGTTATTGAGCTCATTTTTGACTTCACTCGATATTGTTTATATGCAGCTGAAAGCTATTAAATGCACATTCTGAGGAACGTGACATGGTATCTTTCTAATTTCACCATGTCTAATGTATTCAGAGCCAGTCACTTTGACACTCCACCTGAGAGCTGAGTCAACTTCATACGCCTGCAACACCCACAGGCCTGCTGCTCGGCCACAGGAACTTAAGTCCATTTACTCCGTTTTTCTCGCTGTGCCTGTGCTTTTCTTCTCCTCTGTCTTTTTTTGCTTTCTCTCTTTCTCCCCTTCATTTTCTTCTTCAAAGTCTCATCTCTGGCTGCCTGCTGAGAGGGTTGTTGAGAAAGTTAATTTTAGTGTTGGCTTATATGCTATGCTTGGCCTGTCTCAGTCAGCACCTGCCCTAGCTTTGATACGGGGTGACAGTCTGCCCGATTCATCTGCCCAGGAGCTGTCAGTCAAACGGCCATCATGGGCATTGTAGTCAACACTGAGACACCCCAGAGCACCGGGCTGACCGGAGCCAGGTCACACACGACAAATTACAAGGAGACCCTCATTCATTTTTCTCATAATAAGCTAGTGATTAAATTGTCTGTCATAGACACATCTTTAATGTGATGTGTGAATAGAACTGAATGGACAAGTGGTGGACCGATCCAAATTTCACCTTACATGTGAGTGCATTTGTAAAAAGATTAAGCTATGATTTCCTACAAGTAAGAGCTTCATAGTGTTTTATTTGACTGAAAACTGCAAAAGTGAGAAGTATGTTATCACTTGGTGGCACAGGGTTACAGTGATGTTCATTGATAAATAAAGAATATCATTTACTCACCCTGGTGTTGTTTTAATGTCGTACACCCTTCTTTCTTTTTCGGACCACAAAAGGATAATTATCCTGATCGTGAGAAAACTTTTTCGGATCTACACGATTCACATATTTTGATTCAAAACAGCGAATTTTGCCAAAAAGTGACTAGTTTGCAGGTATGAATAATCCATGTTCCTGGATCAACATCTTTATTGATTATGGAACAGCATTCCAATCAACCAATCAGATTTATGTTTAAGTTTAGGCTAACAGCCAGTGTTAGGTGCTTCTACATCAGTGTTATTTACCTAATATTTCCTCCTGATTTTCAGGGGAAGTTACGGAGCATCTATTTACACTAAGTGCAAATTGATAGTTTTCACGTGACGTCACGCCCTGAGGGAAACAGCCCCGCCGGCGGGCAAATCAATGCTTTCCTCCATTGCCCGCCAGTCATTTTTGCCAGGTTTGTGGTAAGATCTATTGTAGTTAGACTGACCAAATTCAAAATACACCTTACTGATTATGTGTACTTTGTACAGGCAAACAAATGAACACAGAATATTAATGCAGCACAAGGTTTTCTCGTTAAAGGATTAGTTAACTTTCAAATTAAAATTTCCTGATAATTTACTCACCCCCATGTCAACCAAGATGTCCATGTCCTTCTTTCTTCAGTCGAAAAGAAATTAAGGTTTTTGATTAAAACATTCCAGGATTTTTCTCCATATAGTGGACTTCAATGGACCCCAAACAGTTGAAGGTCAAAATTACAGTTTCAGTGCAGCTTCAAAGGGCTCTACGTGATCCCAGACGAGAAATAAGGGTCTTATCTAGAGAAAACATTGCTCATTTTCTAAATTTTTTTTTTTCAATTTTATACATTTTAACCATAAATGCTCATCTTGAACTAGCTTTGAACTAAAGTTTGAACTAAATTCTCATATACAATATGCAAGTATATAACAACTAGTTCAAACTTTGACCTGTGGAGGGCAGTAATACACTTAGCAGCATCTACACTGTCGGAATTCTAATAGAGAAGAAGAAGAGAGCTAGTTCAAGATGAGCATTTATGGTTAAAACGTATATAATTTTTAACTTTTTTTTTTTTAGAAAATGAGCAATGGTTTCTCTAGATAAGACCCTTATTTCTCATCTGGGATCGTGTAGAACACTTTGAAGCTGCACCAGAACTGTAATTTTGACCTTCATCCGTTTGGGCTCCATTGAAGTCCACTATATGGAGAAAAATCCTGGAGTGTTTTCATCAAAAACCTTAATATCTTTTTGACTGAAGAAAGAAGGACACGGACATCTTGGATGGCATGGAGGTGAGTAAATTATCAGGAAATTTTTATTTGAAAGTGAACTACTCCTTTAAGCATTTTTTCCATCGAAAACCATTATAAAGAAAACGGATTGCGTTCAAATTCTGGGCTCATCTGCTCGCCTGTATATAGTAGGCACCATCAAAAAGGGTTCAACTGAATTTGATCTTTAAATATCACTGTTTTAATACATTAAGGCACTTTAAGGGTGGGTTGCACTAAGGATTCTTTAGCCTGCTGTCAGTTCACCCTCTGCCTATGCTGCTTGATCAGCCCTTTCATTCTAACAGTCTTTCTGCATAGTTAATCTGCATTTAAAAATTAAGTGGTGCAACACAATTCGATTTAAAATAAAACCCAGATAAACATCCTTGATTAGTGTTAAACTTTGCTCAATTTAATCCTTATTGGTACGGCACCATATGCCTTGCATTTTATGCTAGACTGGCAAGAGAAAACGAGCAAGGCTTGCAACACTTGCGTTAATAGTTACCAAAGAGGGTACAGTAGGCTATATGTGCGCACTAATCATTTTGAGGACAAAATCCCATGGACTTCATCCTGATTCAGAGTTCCATGTAGGATATGAACATTTTCACTGTAGCTAACTTATTGTCACGTTCCCACGAGTTAATATGACGATCCCACAAATGAATATCTTGTGGCCACGACAAAACCAAGTGAACCGAACATGTCTCCTCCCGGTCACTGTAGTATTAGGCCTTTTTAATGAACCTTGACTCCTGACTTTGGCTGTTGGTACATAGATACTTTTTTTTCTAGGCATTGTATTTCATGTCGCTTTCGTTAAATAGAAAATTTTTTTTTTTTTTTCATATTGTATACCCAGTATTGCCAAATTGCTACTTTTACACTGTTCCCGCGGGTTGTTTTTCATGTCCGCAGGTTGAAGCGACCCCAAATAACATAATATTTAGCCCCTGAAATACCAGGGTAACCCGCCAAAAACACGGATTTTACCCCCCAGAACGCATTTTTACTGGGGGACCCACCATGAAACGCAATTAGGCTAGTTTTGGGTAGGGATTGGGCGGGTTTTATTGTGAAAACCGGGCAACCCCGCGTATACCCCCAGAACGCTTGGAATATACTACACATCTTGCATGGGATCATTGTGTGATACTTTTGCATCTTTTAAAAGCTTCAAATAGGAACAGTCAGAGAATTACATAGAGATATTTCTATTTGACTCTTTTATATCACTTTATCACATTAATCATCCATAATTATAACACAGCTCTCTGGAATACTTGATTTTGATTGGTCATTTGAACTAAACAATAAAACTAAATCTATTCATTTGTTTATTCATTTGAAGCAGGGAAATATACAGTATAGTCAGATTGTTATTATAGCAAGTTAAACCCCTTCAAAATCTAGAGGGATACAAGACGTGATCGTGATCCCCATCAGAGTTTATTTTGCGATAACAACCGGTTGACTGTGTGTATTATCCCTTTCATAAACATACTTATTCTCACTCGGCTGAATAATGTTTGTCTGATTCAGGGGCCTGCAGAAATGTGTTGACTGAAGTGAAATTGTGTTCGACAGACTAGCTCTGTCGTTTGAGTTGCTTCTGAATAAGCAGATGGGAAGTGAAACAACATCAGCAAATGTTCCTTTTAGGGGAAATTAATGACTTTGTTTGAGATATTTGTCATTGAGGTTTATGAATATTGATGGAGCATCATCTGGCAAAGAACTCACTGAATCACATGTGTTGAGAAAACAACAGCATAATTAGCTGATCCGTGTGAATGTTTGAACATTCTGAATCTTCCGTCACTAACATTCATTGAGCAGGGACAGGAATTCTGAACACAAGAATTAGGGTTTTTCCAGAGATATTTAAATTCTCTTTGTCACTAAATAAAGAATCTTTTCCCACATGCTTTGGGATAATTAATATAGGAAAGTGTAGAAAACGTTTGATTTTTCTTTTGATGTTGATGAAAAATGATCTTTCATCAATATCAAAAGCAAAATCACAAAGCCCTCTGTGAATTTCAAAAATTCTTTCATCCACAGATTACCTAGTGTAGAAAAAAAAAGCAAGCACGAACAAAGCCTTTGTTGCATTATGTTTGAAAATATGAGGTATATATTATTGAATAATAGCATTTCAGACAAAGCACCCCAGATTAGACTGTATGACTGCTGTCTGCAGTGTTCTGTGGGAAAGTTGAGATATGTTTGAATGGCATGAATTTTGAAGTACACAGGAAACAACATCAAACCATGAACACTTAATGTAACAATTATTTATTGTAATTACACTGTACACTGTGAAATGTTTTCAGCATGGATTGATTTTAAAGGAATCGATCACCATAAAATGAAAAATCTGTCATCATTTACTCTCCCTCATGTCATTCCAAATCTGTATGACTTTCTTTCTTCTGTGAAACATGAAAGAATATACAGTATTTTAAAGGGATAGTTCACCCAAAATGAAAATCTGTTGTTTATCTGCTTACCCTTACCCTTACCAGGGCATCCAAGATGTAGGTGACTTCTTCAGTAGAACACAAATTATGATTTTTAACTCCAACCGTTGTTGTCTGTCAGTCGTATAATGCATGGCAATGGTAACAAAATTTATGAGAGTAAAAAAATAATGCACAGAGAAATCCAAATTAAACCCTGCGGCCTGTGATGACGCATTGATGTCCTAAGATACGAAATGATATGAAACCGAACAGTATTATATCCTTTTTTACCTCTAATACACCACTATGTCCAACTGCCTTGAGCGCGCTGATGCGTGAGGTGTGTACGCGCTCTGGCATAGTTTAAACTTGGTGCCTGTAGTACAACAGTTGTTATACAAATGGAAGTAAATCACTAAAAAAACATCAAAACTTCATTTTATTTTGTTACTTTTCGTAAGGGCAGCTTTACAAATAAAAAGGACACATACAAAGATCTTCCTCACGCACCGGATGCTGTGCGCAAACTCAAGGCAGTTGGACATAGTGGTGTATTAGAGGTAAAAAAGGATATAAATACTGTTCAGTTTCTCACACAAACCTATCGTTTCGTGTCTTAGTTAGGACATCAGTGTGTCGTTACGAGCCACAGGGTTTAATTTGGATTTGTCTGTGCATTTTTTTTTTACTCTCATAGATTTTGTTAAAGGTGCTCTAAGCGATGTCACGCGTTTTTAGGCCAAAACATTTTTTGTCACATACAGCAAACATCTCCTCACTATCCGCTAGCTGCCTGTCCCCTGAACACACTGTAAAAAAAAACGCGGTCTCTGTAGTCGCCACAAGCTCCAAAAATGGCAATAAAAACAAACTGGTGCAGTCTGGACCACGAAACATAATAAACATGCTCCAGCCAATAACCGACAAGAATGATTTTAAATGCGCGTTCATGACTGTTTCAGGAAGAACGGAGGGGAGGGGGAGGAGGAGGAGGAGGGAGGGTCTAGCTAGCCTCTGTTTTGTTTGACAACACTTTGAACGTCAACAGGAAGTTACTCCACCCAGTATTGCTTAGAGCACCTTTAACATTACCATGCATTATACGACTTACAGACTGCAACGGTTGGAGTTCAAAATCATCATTTGTGTTCTACTGAATAAACAAAGTCACCTACATCTTGGATGCCCTGGGGGTTAGCAGATAAACATCAAATTTTCATTTTTGGGTGAACTATCCCTTTAAACAATTTTGGAGCCCACTGATTTTCATAGTGTAGACAACCATGGTGTGGATACATTTCTTAAAATATCTTCTTTTGTGTTTTAAAGAACAATGAAAATCATACAGTTTTGGAACAAATAATGACAACATTTTATTTTTAGATGAACTGTCCCTCTAAGTTGAAGTCATAAAAAGAGTTGAAAAAATGTCCTAACTACCCTAAATATTTGACAAGCTAAAACTAAGAGATGCAGTCTGACAGATCAATATTATATAATGTCCATAATATAGATTTTTTTTACTTAATATTTCTAAGTTTCTAGTGGTAAGTTTGTTACATTCTTTGTTAAAATAAGTATTACAGTTGAATACAATGGTTATGCACTGAAAGTTGCACAAACAACATTTTAATAGAGCTTTAAAAGTTAATTAATGTTTTTTCTGAGTCTGAGTTTGAATTTAATCACAGTTGTTTTACAAATGGAGGAGTGTAATGTTGACTGAAATCTCCAGAGCCACTGAACCTCAATCCAAGGTCATCTTTTGACTGAAATATATAAAACCCTTTACTTCACAGCAATACCACAGTGATTACAGATCAGTATAACTGCAGAAACAGTGTCAGCAGAAAGTTTTCCTCTCACCTGAGGGTGCATCTCTCAGGATTCGTCGTCAGTTTTAATAATGTGGAACAGCGTGACGTTAAAGAGTACCTGGTGGCCATTGTTCCATCCATAAAGGGCACGATCCCTGGCGTTGTAATCCAGCATAGACATGTGAAAGTACTGGTTATGGATAGGGATGTCCATATACTCATAGGTAGAGGTTTTGGTGGAATAAGAGTAATACACCTTAGCCCCGGTCAGATGGGAGTTGGTGATGTACAGTGTGCCGCAGATCATAAAGGACTCACCTGCGTTTCGTTTGGAGTATTCTGTGTTCCAAGTGTTTAGCACCTGGATGGTCAGAGGATCCAGCTGGCTGATCACTATATTCCCTGCATTCTGATTGGTTGCGTAGATGGCCCATAAACCAAGCTCGTCTGCCATCAGGTCAATGTCGGAGAACCCGCCCCAGGTGTATGGGTAGACGTTGTGGAAGCCAGCTGACTCAAGTGCTCGTTGGGTCGTGACCCGGCCACTTTCGAAGCTGTATCTGACGATGATGTTGCTCTGGTACTTGTTGTAGTACAGAGAGCCATTGTAGACCACGTGATTCGTGCCTGCCCAGTGGAACGGAAGGTTGTAGGTTCTTGATTCAACCCCAGCCACGAAGTCGCTTACTGATTTGTATTCTCGGACAATCTTGTTGTTTGTATAGCTGTCCATGTACCAAACCTGCATCAGAACAATACAAATGTGATGAGTAACATTCAATACTTGAATTTGAATTATATTAAATGAATCATTTATAGAGCACAACAATAGGGATCAGGAATGAAAAATCTCATTCATTTTCTCGATACAGAAACCAATTTTTAGCGATAAATCTTCCAAGACACCATGACCTTTGAGGATGATAAATTAGTGTGATTTCAAAATCAAATTGTTAAAAGAAAAATCTATTTCAAATAAATGTTGTTCTTTTGAGCTTTCTATTTATCCAAAACTCCAGGAAAATGAATGTAGCAGAAATATTCAGCAGCAGTGCTGTTTTCGACATTGATAATAATAAGAAATGTTTCTTGAGTTCCAAATCAGCATATTAGAATGATTTCTGAAGGATCATGTGACACTGAAGACTATATATATATATATATATACACGCTCATTAAACTCATAAAATTAAACATTAGGACAACATTATCCATTTTAAATTTTAAAATAATCAAACAAAAAAGTTTAAAATAAATAGGGCAAGATTTACTATAAGGGGCAAAATAGCGTGAGACCGCAATTTTTTGCATGTGATCTACTAATATATATATATACACGCTCATTAAACTCATAAAATTAAACATTAGGACAACATTATCCATTTTAAATTTTAAAATAATCAAACAAAAAAGTTTAAAATAAATAGGGCAAGATTTACTATAAGGGGCAAAATAGCGTGAGACCGCAATTTTTTGCATGTGATCTACTACTGACGTGCAAATTAAAGAACACTGACGCAATCAAATAATTTACATAGTGACCAACGCAATCTACCAAGAGCAGTGAAAATTAGCATTGGGTCGTGAATAAGCAGAGCTGATGCTCATCAGGTGCGGGTCGTCACAGGCGCAACTTGTTACATGTAAACTGACAAACCCGTACACACACACATATATGTGATGTGATCTGCAAAAACGTACTCGGTTACTAACGTTACCTCGGTTCCCTGAGATACGAAATGAGTACTGCGTATTGGGGAAAGGTCTCCTTTTTCCCTGTTACTGAAGCCTTTTTCAATAACGCAGTGTAACTGCATCGTCATTGGTTCACTCATAGACAAGTTGTTGAACCAATGACTGCGCGGCATAGTTGCGCGGTCTATTGTGACAGAGCGCGCAAATATTCCCGCCGAAATGGGCGGGGTTTAGGGCTATATAAGCGACGACACTGAAACCGCAGCCTCGTGGCACGGCATGTAACGCAGTACTCGTTCCTTATCTCAGGGAACCGAGGATACGTTAGTAACCGAGTACGTTCCCTTTTGATACTTCACTCGTACTGCGTATGTGGAATGAATTCAACCGCGCTGTGCCATGGCAGGGAACGACTGGACTTGTCTTGTGCACCGAGAGGGAACCAGAGGACAAGTGAGAACGCCGGAGCCATCGAACCCTCGTTACACTACAAAAAGGGGAGTTAACTCCCAGAGTGGCATGAAGCAGAGCTTGATAGAGGCCACTGGATCATACCGAGAGGACCCGAGCTGTAAGGTCGGGACGTCCAAATGATAAAATCTGACAAAAGTGGACGGCGAGGACAAGCCGGCCACCTCACAGATGTCTTTAATCGACACTCCACTAGACCAGGCCCAAGAGGAAGCCATTCCTCTAGTGGAGTGGGCTCTAACTCCTATGGAGCAGTCGAGGCCCATAGAGGAGTAACAAAGAGCAATAGCGTCGACTATCCAACGTGAAAGACGTTGCTTTGAGACCAAAGACCCTTTGGTGCCGCCGCCAAAGCAGATTGCCGAAAAGGCTGTGATCGATCAACGTAGGTCCTTAATGCCCTGACAGGGCAGAGTAATTCCAGCTCTCGCTCGTCCGACGAGGGAGGAAGCGCTGAGAGGGAAATTACCTTTGCTCTGAATGGAGTCGAGAGCACCTTAGGGACATAGCCATGCCTAAGTTTCAAAACGACCTTGGAGTCGTTGGGCCCGAACTCAAGGCATGCAGGGCTCACGGAGAGGGCCTGCAAGTCGCCAACTCACTTAACCAATGCTAGTGCAAGTAGCAGAGCGGTTTTGAGCATCAGGGGCCTGAGGTCAGCTGAAAGCAGTGGCTCAAAGGGAGGCCCTTTAAGAGCTCTGAGGACCAAAGAGAGGTCCCAGGTGAGAGGACGAGGTGGATTTAATTGCCTAGAACCTCTCAAGAAACACCATGGATCATGGATCGTCCAATGGCCTGAGCTGTGGCCTTTGTGGCATGCTGGGCTAAGTCAGTGGCGCTGCGGAGGTCACGGAAGGCAGGTGCATTGACACCGGACTCGTCCAGAGAACGGAGGAGCTTCGCCTGAAACACCTGGAGAATCGCCATGGTGTGCAGCGCTGAGGCAGCCTGGCCCGCGGACGTGTATGCTCTGCCAGCCAGGGGCAGAAGTGGTCCTGCAGGGCTTGGATGGAAGGGGCCCTCTTAGTTTTCCAACCCACAGCCGTGGGGGGACAGAGGTGAGCCGACACTGCTTCGTCCAGGGGCGGTAGATGCTCATAACCCTTCTCTTCAGAGCCATCCACAGAGGTGAGAGCTGAATAATGTGTAGTTCATAGGCGGGCAGAATACGGGCCGCACCACGACTTTGTCAGCTCGTCGTGAACCTCTGGGAAAAACGGGGCAGCGCGTTGGTGAGGGGCCTGGCGGGAACCCGGCAGGAACCACTCGTCGAGCCTGCTCCGTGAGCCTGCTCTCTCTGGCGGAGCCCTTTCGATGTCCAAAACCTCTACTGCTTTCGAGAGGATGCAGAAGAGCTTGGCATCCATACCCGGCTTGCATTCAATGGGCTCCAGCGAGGGAAGGCAGGTGGGGTCAGAATCACCGGCCCAACCTTCAGTTTCAGAGGCCGCGAGAGACATGGAGTCATCAAGCGGCTCGTCCTCAAAACCGCCAAAAGAGACGAAGTCGCTCGCATCTGCCGAAGGACGCAGCTCAGGGCGGGAGAACAGGACGGTGGACTGCTCTCGCGGAGAAGAGGGTGAAGCACGCGGGGAAGCCGGCGTGACGTCATCCAACTCCGTGCGCTGGGCAGCTCTGCCCCGCTGTCTCTTCCTAGCCGGCTCGCTGTAGGATGAAGACGGGAGGGTGCGAGCGGTGGGATTGCCTTCACCAAAGAAGGCAATCCGCGAGCGCAGAGAGTTCTCACTGTGAGAACATGAGGTCCCGGTGAGCGCGGCCTCTGCATGGGGTCTGCCCAGGCCGCCGACGAGGGCGCCGGTGCTTCTTCGTTGGTGAGCTCAGCAGTCCGCTGCGGAAGCCTCTTCGACCGCGGTGAGAGCTTCTTTCCAGGCGAGCTTCTTCCAGGCGGTGAAGGCTTCAGCCGGAGATCAGCGAGGAGCAATGTGAAGTCGTCGCTGAAGGAGAGAGAACTGAAATCCTATGGCGAAACACCCACTTATATAGCCCTAAACCCCGTCCATTTCGGCGGGAATATTCGCACGCTCTGTCGCAATAGGCCGCGCAGCTATGCCGCGCCATCATTGGTTCAACAACTTGTCTATGAGTGAACCAATGGCGATGCAGTTACACTGCGTTATTGAAAAGGCTTCAGTAACGGGGAAAAAGGAGACCTTTCCCCATACGCAGTACGAGTGAAGTATAAAAAGGGAACCCCAAGCTGGATTCGAGCCCTTTCTGTTTTTACTTCTTTCATAGCTTGTCTGTAACAAAAGTAATGGTTATCTGAAGTCGGCTGATCGCTCTGATTTACGAAATTCTGAGAAAAACATGTTTAAATAATAGTCACCCCCTTTTTTTCGCATAGACAAAAATGCACTATCCAAACTTAAATGGTTGTAATTCAAGAATGCTTTGGAATATAGATCCTAGGTTGGTCTTGTTTTAAAGAAAACGCTTGTCAGATTATTGTAGAAGTGGAATAAATTATGAAAGTGAAAAAAAGTTATAGAAGTTTAAGTTTATTAAAATGTAAAAATATATTTGTTTATATTTTATAATAATATATTACAAAGCATGTTTTACTCTTAAACTGCAAGAAAATAAAAGCCAAAAATGTCAACATGAAATATTTCAAAAATGAGCTTTCAGTAAGATTATGTTTGGGCGCAGTACCAAACTTTTTCACTAGATGAAACCCAAGTGCAATATCTGACCATTTAAGGGCGCCTCCATTTATTTGAGTAATCTGAACCATATATTTCCATAATTTAATATATTGTATGAAGACATCCTATTCAGAAGTAGTATGGGCAGTTTGGCAGTATTTGATTTGAATTCAACCTCTTATAAACACATAATTAGAACATGTATGTTCATTATAGCTCCGTTGTTCTCGTGCTCCGCCTTCTCACGATAACGTTGTATTAGAAAAAAAAATCTTTGCATGCCGTAATTTATACAGGACTGGCGGGAAATTTGCATAAATACACCTTCATTCTACATGTTATGTGGTTTATTTTGATAGGTGAACTGTCTTTGTAGTGTTAAGAGAGGGAAAGCTATTGCTGTTTTTTTTTTCGCGACATCCGACGGGTTTTCTCAGATCGCATCACATATAGGCCAACATGGCTAGGCAAATGAAATGTTCAGATAACATCTTCCTCTGGCATTCCAAAGAAATTAATACGAGTGGAAAATATTTTCTCCATTCTACAATGCTCTGTTCTCTGCGGTGTCTCCATCTTAGCAGCAACATTGCAGCAATGTCGCAAAATGGGTTAAGACATGCTTTTTTGGGGCGTTAAATAATGGTGTAAATACCAGTGAATTGACTAGCGCAAACATTAGTAAATCACGTTGCGTGATTCATTTAAATACTCTCCTTCCATAAATTTTGCGTCTGAAAGGGAAACTCCTACAAATGCATATATGCAAAAAGGTAAGCCTGTATGGGTTATATCACACAGTCTTACCTTTGTCTGTTTTTCTTTTCATATAATAAATACAGATTTTCATGTAATTTTTTCTTTAAATAAAATGTTATACGCTGTGATTGATCTTAGAGATTGTTGGTTATGTTCATTTCTTTGAACTCTTTATTGAAGTGTTTTTTTTTTGTTGTTTTTTTTTTATGGAGGAAAAATAATGAGAAAAAATAGTTCCTGGAAGCAATGCTGCCGAATAGCCATAGCCATAAATTACCTTGTTGTTCTTAGGTGAAGCCTGAGGGTCTGTCATCCATGCTCCAAACCTTGTTCCTGATGTCTTTACGGTGACGGGACCCGTGATTTTCATCAGCTTACCACAGGCTGACATAATGGAGAATGATAAAGAATGGCGGCTGTTATATAGACACGTATTTTTTAGTCTGTATACACAAGTAAATACCATCAAAGTCATGTTGAGTGTAAAACTCACTGAGCTTGTTCATGCAGTTCCTCAGTCTTCCCTCCAAGCCAAGGACCCTCTGCTGGAGTTCCTCATAATCATATGCTCCTATCTCCTCCTGGATAGCAGTCAGCACTAGAGACAGGTTCCTGATTTCCTGTTTGAACTGGGAAATGAGCGTGGCGTCAGTCTTATACTGCTCCAGCACTGGAATCAGCGGCTGCAGTTCATTCATCTTCCCCTTCAGCTCCTGAAAAACCAGACAAATTTAAATGAGGAGAGATTTGCTTGTATTAACAGAAAGAGATGCAAAGGCACTGCACAGCTTGCAAGACATTCTGAACAACGACATTACTACCTGGAAAAAAGAAAAACATGACCTTTACAGGTTTACAGGATTTCCAAGAATGTTGAACTGCATGTGGCCTTTTCAAATGTTTGTGAAGGATAAAGATGAGAAGCTTTTAAGTGGGATTTGATTCTTCATTCTTGGAGAGTAATGGCAAGAGTGTGGCTTTTTCAAACTGTTCTGTTCATATGAGAAAAGATCATTGATTTTCTCTGAGGCATGACTTTAATGGTAGCCCACCTGAAAGTTTTTAGTCAATAATGTTCTTCGGTTCGACTCGATTTGTCTGAACTTTGATCGGAGTCCTTTCATCTGGCTCTCCATTTTCATGACATACTGGAAATCCCTCTGGGTCCTTAGGTTCAGCACTTCGATTGATTGCGACATGTTCTGAATCTTAAGAGAGGAAGATGAAGTTAGGATCCATTAATCATTCTTTGAACTGCAAAAAGGGAGATGCGATAGATTTAAATTATATTTCCAACTGGTGTAAATCAGCTCTGACATATGTCTCCAAGGAATTTCCACAATTTTACTCAACGCAACCAAAGCAAAGACAGAACTGGTACATTTAAAATAGGACAAAAAAGCGACTATATATCGCTTAACTCTATTACCCTATTCTTTCACTAGCATCCTCCAAAGAAAAAAAGATATGTCTTATGTGCCCCTAACTATCGCTGAATGTTACAGGCCTTTTACAGTAACAGAGGAGAAAAGCGTAGGACGTAGGAACGAGAGGGGGCCTAAAACACCCTTCAGGCCTTTTTGCATTACCATCATCTTTATGCTCCTCCACAATCAGCTGCAGAGAAGCCAGAGGCATTCTTAACAGATGACAATGGCGAACAGTCTAGCATAATGCTTTCAAATCGCTGCAATGAGAGCTTTTGTTATCCAAACCAGATCTCAATATAAAGCAACTTTAGAGATCTTAGACACACAATATGTGCACACACACACACACACACACACCTTCTCCAGTAACTGGCGGAGCTGTCTGCTCTTTGCATCTCTGGAGCACAAGTTCTGTTCTGGTGCCACCACCGTACAGATGCAGCGGCCGTCTGCATCCTGCGCTGAACTGTACACCTGCCAGCCTTCCTTTGGTCTGATGGTCTGTACATAAACACAGGCATGCATGAGGCATCTTAGTGTTTTTTTTTTTTTTTGTTTCTTAATGCATTGAATTGCAATGACATACAATATGACATAATCTGATTTTTATGCCTCAAGCATGCTTTAAGCAGTGAAACTGAAATGAGGATATTTTGTGAGAACTGCAGTAAATTTACATGGCACACCATTCACTGCTAGTGATTTGTTTTATTAACCATTTAGTTTTCAATGTATATCTCATATGGAGAGAATATTGTGTAAAAATGCAAATTGTTTTTAAAAATGCATATCACTTTCATAGCTTAAAACATCCTCCTCATTATAAACAAAGCATTTATTTAATCAAATCAAAGCTCGATTTTATATTGCGCGTTATGTGGCTTCACAAGGGCAAGGAGCTGCCTCTTAAAGTGTTAGTTCACCCAAAAATGAAAATTCTGTCATTTATTACTCACCCTCATTTTGTTTCAAACCTGTAAGACTTTCATTCATCTTCGGAACACAAATGAAGATCTTTTTAATAAAATCTTTCTGTCTGAATTGAAAGCTTTCTGTCCCTCTATTGACAGCCTATGCCACTACCACCTTCAAGCCCCTAAAAAGTAGTAAAGACATCATTAAAGTAATCCATGTGACTCCAGTGGTTTAACCTTAATTTTATGAAGTGACACGAGTGCTATGTTTGTGCAAAAAAAAAAAACATAATATACCACTTTATTCATAAAATGTTAATCTCTAACTCGCATTCATGAGAGCACTCGTTTGAGATTAATATTTTCATTTTTGGGTGAACTAACCCTTTAAAAATAGATCATTTCAGATAGAGGGTCATTTCAGATATTTTATGTGCAAAAAAATTCTTAAAATTATAAATGAACCTCAAGGAACATATTAAAATAATAAATCCATGTCATGACCCATTTAAAAAGAATAGCCTGCCTCAAATGTTCTTGATTCCACAAGCATGGCTCTAATATTTCCAGGTAACCTTTTGGTGACAGTCTTTATATATAAAATGCATTATAAAAGTATTTTCATGCATTAACTATGCCTTGCAATATGATCTCATGAATAATTGTAACCACAGTTATAATGCACTACATTATAATACTATTCACGGTTAGACCTTTAGAAAGTATAATGCATTAAAACACATGACAAACAACCAATTTCAGATGTAACAAGGTATCTGCAAATATTATACAGGGTATAGTTCACCCAAAAACTAAAATTCTGTCATCATTTACACCCCCTCAGGTTGTTCCAAACCTGTATAAATTTCTTTGTTCTGCTGAACACAAAGGAAGATATTTGGTAGAATGTTTGTAACCAAGCAGATCTTGCCCCCAATGACTACCATAGTAGGGAGAAAAATAATACTATGGTATTCAATGGGAGCGAGATCTGCTTGGTTACAAACATTCTTCCAAATATCTTCCTTTGTGTATAGCAGAACACAGAAATTTTGAAACAGGTTTGGAACAACTTGAGGGGGAGTAATTGATGACAGAATTTTAGTTTTTGGGTGAACTATCCCTTTAACTTTGGTTAGTAGTGTATTATAATGTACATTATGAATACCTTTATAATGGATTATAAATACAAACTTTAATTAATGTGTTACCGTACTTTCTGGCTGAAAGGATCCCAATTCTGCCTCTGACTGTATAAGACACTATACTTCATTTGAAATCATACAATAAAAGCAAAGGAGAAATATAGTGCAGTTACTATGTATTCCATTGAATATTCATTTTCATTCACACTGACTCATCAGAATTCTGAAACCAATTCAAGCACACGCCACTAAAACATAGCAGGCCAAAAATAGTGTGTTTTGACAACAAAAAGCACTCCATTGCAACACCTTCATGACAAAGCCCCCCTCTCTCTCTCTGCATTCATTCCCCCCAAATTTCCCTAGATTGTCTGCAACAATAAAGGAGCTTTGTAAACACCCACATTCATTTTTCCCACTCTCACAGCGGGCTTTGAAAGGCCGGCTCTGGGGACTAGCCTTTTACAGGCGAGCTGAAAATGAGAGTTCTTTACACATTCTGGCACACTTCCTGATGCTGCTGCAACTAACAACTAACTGCAATTTCAGCAAATTGTAACATATCCAAGTTGGATGGGTACTTCCTGCTAGTTCACTGCCATTATGAGATACGAGCAGAGGGATTCTGCTCCTCAAATAAGACCTGCAGCTGGGTTTATTAAGACTGGATGAGAGATCCTCACAACACTCTCACAGATCCTACGGATTTCTTTGGTTTCCAGTCACATATGATATATGAAATTCATGTTATCTGGGTGCTACATGACAAAAAGTTGGCCATGGCTCACTGTTGCAGATCTGATCTTGACCCAGTACTAAAAAAAAAAAAAAAATCAATTCCATACAGATTAATAGTAGGGCTGAGAATAGACTGAGGAGGAAAATTATAAGCTCTCAATATAACAAATATGTTAGTACTAAAATAGAACATTAAAACTTTACATTATCTTTTTGACTATTTACTGTTAAAATTACAATGTTAGCATTCTGTACATACAACACGTGCTGTTACACTGTATATTTAAAATAACTGTATCCAATTACTGTAATTATACTCTTGTTCTTACTGAAGGAAACATGCATCTTAATATGCATTGCAATGTAAACAGTAATATATACTAGTATAATAGTTGTAATAGAGTACAGAAATGGGGGAAAAAATCCATGCACTGTTTATTTGTCCCAGGGATCATAATACAAACCATATTCATAACACTAGTAAGCAGCAAATGCAAATCTCATGATGTACACAATAAGTACATTATATCACATGATTTCTATTTTAATGTAAATATATTTAGCATTTATCTAAATAAGACACCTAATATAAAGTCTGACCTAAAGTGAAATAAACAGCCAGCTCAGTACAGGTGGATGTTTAAAACCTTTGAAACAACACCAGAAATAAGAGACTGCAAGCTGAAAGCTTTAGTAGCCCATTCACTATAATAGAACAGAGGATCTAATAATGTTCTGTGGCTATTTGAGCTGCAATCATAGAGAAAGTTACATAAAATGGAAAACAAGATTTTTAAACACAATTTTAGGGCATCCCACATCTGTCAAGATTTTTATAGCCCCCTTTAAGTGCTACTGCATTTCCTTCTCTCTGAGGTTGTTATCGGAATAAGGCATATTCTCATAAGACATCACTGTTTGTCACTTTAAATATACATTTAGTCTTGCGTATACGCTGTTCTATGAGTCAGTGTAGTCGGAGCTGGGCTTAGACATGTTAAGTTTGTGTCCAAGTCAGTAAGGTGCGCATCACTCACCGCGGAAGGGCAGTATCCGAGCAGAGCGAGAAAACACAGCGGTTTCAGCACCACGAACAGCGCCCGCATTCTGCCTCGAGTCTCCCTCCTACGTCTCTGTTGCAAGCTGATTCACTCTCCGATGTTTCAGATCGAGCTTCTTGTCAGTATCTTGGGATCGGAGACCCTCGACGGAGCCGCTGAAAGTGCGTGCGCTGTCATCGTCGCTCTGGGCGCAGAAAAGTTTGAGAGATGTGTGGAGACTCAGCGGATATTACATCATTACAGCATTTCAGTGCGGGGTTACTCTTTCATTAGCCAAACTTAAATATATCTAAGAGTAAGTTAAAGGGGTAAAATCACGACTCTTTTACACAACGTGAGGAGTAAAGCTTAAACCAAAAATGTTCATTAGATGTTGCTCAGGGTGGGGATTGTAAGGAATCGAACGATTTTGGTTCCTTAATACCATTAACGATTATTTTAGCAAGTCTGAAGAAAATATATTTGGAAAAGGGAATTGTACTTTTTAAAGTGACACTGTCTAATAAAATCAACAATCATAGCTAGTTGCTAAGCAAAATTAAACAAACTCTCAAAATCCATAAAGGTACTAAAAACATATTTAAAACGTTCATGTGAGTACAGTGGCTCTACCTTAATATTAAAAAGTGACGAGAATACTTTTTGTGCGCTAAAAACATACAAAATGACGACTTTTCAACAATATAGTGATGGGCCGATTTCAAAACACTGCTTCGGACTTTTACGAATTGAATCAGTGATTCGGATCTCCTATCAAACGGGTAAACTGCTGAAATCACATGACTTTGGTGCTCCGAATCACTGATCCAACTTGTAATGCACCGAAGCAGTGTTTTGAAATCGGCCCATCACTATATTGTTTAAAAAGTCGTTATTTTGTTTTTATTGGCGCACAAAAAGTATTCTCGTCGCTTTATAATCTTAAGATAGAACCACTGAACTCACACAAACTGTTTCAAATATGGTTTTAGTACCTTTATGGATCTTGAGACATTGTTACAATGGCATTTTTGAGATTAATTGATCTAATTTGTGTCTCTGGAAAATATAGTGATCACTGATCTATGACGCTGTTATGTTGAAGATCAAAGTTTTTTTTTTTTGTCTATTTGATGATGAGAGATTTGTGGACACATTAATGTTTTAGATTTTGGAGTAAAAGTTATAGTTATTATTTGAAGTAAAAAGATAAAATTAGACCCTTTGGGTAAGATGACCCCCCACAATACATACCTTCAAAAACCAAGATACAAGCATCTCTCCACATTATCTACAGACACAGAACTGCATATGCTAAAATTACCTCATCAGAAGTTAGAGCATAAACTTCACTGCACCTCTGTATTCTCAATTAGTTGCTTGGCAACATGTGTGGTTAGCCTGTCCTTTTTTTAGAGGTATAGGCTTCTCTCTTTATTTGTTCCTCAAAAGAGAAAGTCTTTTGTTTACTTTAGTGTCATATCTGTTTAATCAATGTCAGTGAAATGGCATTTGAAGAAATTTCAAAATTAAACCACCACTGAAATCTGACAGCACCAGCTGAGGCCAGAAACCAACATGTCCTCCAACCAATACGCCTATATAGGTCGTTTGTCACTTCCCTGAAATACGACCCATAGGAGCGTTTACTAAAGTTGCGCCCCTATCGACAACAGAACACTTTCATTTTTATGCATTGTTCCCTTTTATCTGAATCTTATTTCGGGTTTTGCGCAGCTCAATTGGCAGAGCATTGCAATAACAATATGCAATCATGTGATCATACGATCGTGGGTTCGATCCCAGGGAAGGCATGTGCTCATAAAGTGTATATGCACTATAAATCACTAAAGGTAGGTTTAGGAGTGGGGTGGGAGTAGTCGTTAATAAAAAAAAATAATTTTTTTTTTTTTAAAAATTGGTAAATGTAAATAGGAGGAAAGGTGTAAAAAATCCTCACATCGCATTTAAACGAACACGCATTTTGATTGGTAACGACAGTCATACGTCATTTCATGACGACAGAAAAATGGACAAACATAAAGATTTGAGCAAGTTTGATGAGGGCCAAATTGTGATGGCTAGATGACTGGGTCAGAACATCTCCAAAACTGCAGCTCTTGTGGGGTGTTCCTGGTCTGCAGTGGTCAGTATCTATCAAAAGTGGTCCAAATAAGGAACAGTGGTGAACCGGCGACAGGGTGCACGTGGGGAGCGAAGGCTGGCCCGTGTGGTCCGATCCAACAGACGAGCTACTGTATGCTAATGCTGGTTCTGATAGAAAAGTGTCATAATGCAAAGTGCATCTCAGTTGGTTGTGTATGGGGCTGCATAGCCGCAGACCAGTGCTGACCCCTGTCCACCGCTGAAAGCGCCAACAGTGGGCATGTGAGCATCAGAACTGGACCACAGAGCAGTGGAAGAAGGTGGCCTGGTCTGATGAATCACGTTTTCTTTTACATCACATGGATGGCCGGGTGCGTGTGCGTCACTTACCTATGGAACACATGGCACCAGGGTGCACTATGGGAAGAAGGCAAGTCAGCAGAGGCTCTGCTGGGAAACCTTGGGTCCTGCCATCCGTGTGGATGTTACTTTGACACGTACCACCTACCTAAGCATTGTTGCAGATCATGTACACTCGTTCATGGAAACCTATTCCCTGGTGACTGTGGCCTCTTTCAGCAGGATAATGCGCCCCGCCACAAAGCAAAAATGGTTCAGGAATGGTTTGAGGAGCACAACAACGAGTTTGTGGTGTTGACATGGCCTCCAAATTCCCCAATTCTCAATCCAATCGAGCATCTGTGGGATGTGCTGAACAAACAAGTCTGATCCATGGAGGCCCCACCTCGCAGCTTACAGGACTTAAAGGATCTGCTGCTAACATCTTGGTGCCAGATACCACAGCACACCTTCAGGGGTCAGGGCTGTTTTGGCAGCAAAAGGGGGACCAACACAATATTAGCAAGGTGGTCATAATGTTATGCCTCATCAGTGTATAGTACATGCCAGTGCGATCTCACGGCAATTCGTACATATTTTACGAGGTGTCTAATTCGTACAAATTCATACGACCTCACTCGTACGAGATAGCGGTGTATATGCAGCAATAAAACACATCAAAGTCCTTTTAAATAGTTAATCTTGTCTAGCTATGAGTATATTTTAAAACTCTCTTCTCCTTTATTGCAGAATTAAGCTGCAGGAGTCACCTTGGTCTTTCCAGGAGGTGCCCACCCCTCGAGAACACATCAGTCTAGCTATGTATCAAACCTCAAAGCAGCTGC
This sequence comes from Chanodichthys erythropterus, assembly GCF_024489055.1. Lineage (NCBI taxonomy): Eukaryota > Metazoa > Chordata > Actinopteri > Cypriniformes > Xenocyprididae > Chanodichthys > Chanodichthys erythropterus. Next base: position 24,430,597 of record NC_090236.1, on the reverse strand, counting down.
AGACAGACATCTCAGAGACTGTCTTTATACCGCTAGCCAACATGTGTCAACCATAGAAAGGGAGAGAAAAAAATCAATAGCCATGCCCCAGTGAGCAGTTATCTTTCTCATTATCCTATGTATATACAATGGGCAGATTTTTCAACACTAAGATGAAGAAGGGATGAAATATAAACTACACAAGGGATAATGTATAGTCAGCCAGTCATTTTTGCAAAAAGAACCTAGTCAGAATGAGTACGGTTGATTGTACATTATCCCGCTTATTACTGTTCAAATATTGATCTGATTTGAAATGATTATATAATTTTACATGCAGGCATATTATAAAGCTTCCGCTAATAAACTACAAAATACAAAACAATGAAAAAGCGAAAAAAAAATGCAACAATAGTATTAAAACGGAAGGCATTTTCACTACAATCGAAAACTGTCACTGAGAAAGATGGCAGCAGCTGTTTGTATGAAACAAGAGCGAGGTTATGGTGTGAGTTGAGAGACATGAAAATAGTGCCAGTTTTAGTTACCCAGATCAGCGTTGCCATGGACGACTGTGATATCAGGAAATGCATGGCACGATTGACCAATCAGAATTAAGTAAAACAAGAATTTTACTTTAGTCAGCATGAAATGAAAGTGATAATATTTTAAAGGTGCCATTGAACGTTTTTTTTTTACAAGATGTAATATAAGTCTAATGTGTCTGTGAAGTTTCAGCTCAAAATACCCCATAGATTTTTTTAAATTAATATTTTTAACTGTCTATTTTGGGGCATCATTAACTATGCACCGATTCAGGGCTGCTGCCCCTTTAAATCTCGTGCTCCCTGCCCATCGAGCTTGCGACTCTATAATACAGTGCATTTACAAAGTTCACACAGCTAATATAACCCTCAAATGGATCTTTACAAGATGTTCGTCATACGTACTGCATGCATGCTTCCGGTCATGTGAGTATTTATTTGGATGTTTGCATTTGTTTCTGAACAAGCTTGATAGTGCTCCGTGGCTAAAGCTAACATTACACACTGTTGGAGAGATTTATAAAGAATGAAGTTGTGTTTATGAATTATACAGACTGCAAGTGTTTAATAATGAAAATAGCGATGGCTCTTGTCTCCGTGAATACAGTAAGAAACGATGGTATAACTTTTGAATAGTTTATTACATCGATTTGAATAGGGTTGTACCGTATTAATATAAAATACAAAGAGAAAGTATATTTTATATTAATACGGTACAACCCTATTCAAATCGATGTAATAAACTAGTCAAAAGGTAAATAGGTCAAAAGTAATCAAAAAGTAGTCCTATTATATTACATAAATGTGTAATGTAATGAATCACATTACCACTGTAACTACAATTTTGTCATGTAATTTGGAATCAGTAATGGACTACAACTTGTAAGTAATCTACCCAGCACTGAATCCCATTTCTTGAATAAGATAAAAGTCCTGATGGGGTTTCACAGTGTGCTGAATAAATAGTCTCCTCTGACACCTGTTTGATTTCAAGAGCTGTGCTGAGGTCACACATGTGCGAGCGCAGGACATTTGGTTCCCTCCACAGGTCTTCACTAATGGCCTGGTTGCCTTTGATTACGATTCATGTTGTAGTGGCCTCGGAAAAGCACAAAAAAAGTTTTTGAATTATAAGAGACTGTGTGAATAAAAGAGTGAGAAAAGCAGAGAGAAAGAAGCCGTTGCAGGCTGAGAAACTGACCCAGCAGGTTGCAATGTACATCGCCTGAATCACTCTAACACATTAACTCTGGGCACGTTTGTGTCTGGCAGCTGGCCACAGATGCTGCCTGCTAGAGCTCTGAATGAAAGGTGTTCCCAACAGGAGTGGGACGCCAGCCACATACACAGGCACACAACACACCCACTAAAAATACACACACACAAAAACAGAACATTTACGAACAGACGTTATTCATGAGCTGGAGCGGCTCAGCAGTCATTATTCAGACAGGAGCTGTCTCAATAAAGACAAATAAGCTCTGCTGATTTATTTTGGACACTTAGGCACATCAAACATGGAGGAGGCAGGAAAGCCAAAGATAATGGACTTTCTGCTCATAGAACATTTGGCTATAAATCCATTTTCATATTATGACCGCTGCTTTTCTCCCAGTAAAGCTTTGTATATTCTATGCTGTGTTTAGTGTAATCCACATGGTATTATTGTACCCGTCAATACCCAAGAAAGAATACAAATTAAGATTTGTTAAAGAATTAATAGGCAGGATGAACACAAACAAGATTTAAGCCTCTGCCAGAAGTTTGTGTCCTGTGAAATGAGCTAACTGTAAAATATACCAACCATGACTAGAAAATGTAATGATGATTAAACAAGTTCCAGATCTGGATAAGAGCAGTGACTCACAGAGGACAAATAAACACTTTTGTCATGTGTAGTTGCTCATCATTTGAGCATTTCTCCTCCTCTAAATCTGTCATCCTCCGTTTCGATCAATCTGTTTGTCTGTGTTGCCTCTGATCATTGTGCTAAAGTTAATTAAATATTCATGAGCATATTTCTGTTTGGTTGTTAGTGGTTACTTTACAGGCATAATAAGTGCACGGATATCCTTAACAATTAAATGAAGTACTTTCTGTTCATCAAAAAATCCTGAAAAAAGTATGGTTTCCACAGAAATATTAAGCAGCAAATCAGCATATTAGAATGAAGTCTGGAGGAATGATGCTGAAAATTCAGCTTTGCCATCACAGGAATAAAATACCTTTTAAATATATTATCATAGAAAACAGACATTTTAAATTGTAGTAATATTTCACAATTTGTTTTGCTGTATTTTTAATTAAATTAATGCAGACTTCGTGAGCTTAAGAGACTTTTTTGAAAAACATTAACAAAAAAATCTTCTGAATGGTAGTGTATTTTTGAGCAAGGTGCATCGATTTGAGATGAATGGTAAAATAACACACTTATACAGCCTCATCACATAGCAGATCCATTGAAATCGACTGTATTTTTCAGTATTCTACAACAGCATTCTGATGTTTAGAATATCTGCTGGTAATCACAGCCTTGTTGATGTTCAGACTAAAAGTGTGATATTGATTCCTTAGAACATTTCCATAAACAAGACAACATCAAACTTAATATTGAGTAACTATTTATAATTTTAGACACAATATTGCCAGACTTTATCTACTGGTGTAACTATTCAAAGAAATACCGTATTGTGAATGTAGTCATGAGACTAAGAAGGTTTCTTTAGCTGTGACTATTCATACACAATGGAATTAAGTTGTCTTATTGCTTTTATAAAACAGTTACTACATATTAAAATATTAAACAGCATTTTTATTAAATCTTTAAAGCTGCAGTCCGCGATTTTTCCTCTTTGTCGCCATCTCTTGTTTAAAACCTGCAATTGCAGTCATATGCGGAACAGTTATGTGTACGTGCGTTGTGCCTCGGCACAGTTCGTCAGCGCGGATGAATCTAATGCTTGCTGTCAGTCACCGCACCGGTGTGGATACTGTACTTCAGAATCACAGATTCTACGTCTTGAAAGTATGACCAATATAAGAATTTTCACTGGAAAATAACAAGTAACATGTCTGCCACTTTTGTTCTGACCAACTGAGGGTAAAAGCATTAGGCCTACAATAAATCACGCTGCCTATAGTGATTAAATCTAACGATCGCTTAGCTCTGATCACGCCAAACCATGCAAATTATTATTACTGTTATATTTTTCTCTAATTGTTAATGTTAACAACATCAGCATTGTGTGACTATGTGTATATTAGCCTTACCTGTAGATTTCAATTTCTGTAGCCACTCCACAGTCCAAAGTCTTTTGGATCTTTCTGGGTTACAATCCGCCATCAAAATGATAAGTTTAATTATTTAAGCTGCTGTTTGAAAAGGATATAAATGATAAAACCAACTACCCTGGATGGGACTCCTTCCTTTCTGTTTACAGACGTGACGTAATGACGCACAGAGGAACTGCTGCATGCTCAAATTTCCTGCGGAAATCCGCCATGTCGCTCTTATTATAAAACATTATTACAAGCTTACCGTTGTGAATTGAGACAAGAAAATTAGATAGTTTTGAACACTGGCTGGTTATGTACTTGCTCAAAAATTTATTGTGGATCATTTTTAACCAAAAAAAGCTGCGGACTGCAGCTTTAAGTAAGCAAATTCACTACTAAATTGTGTAACCAGTATGGTTCTACTGAGTACGTTAGGCCTCATATAGATTTATCGCACTGGCTCAAGGAGAAAGACTTCTGAGAGTTGAATCTTTGAGGACATTGAGAATCACCTTTAATGAAGTGATCAAGTACCTTTGAAGTTCGGAAGGAATGAATAATGCAATAAAGGCATTTCAATGCAATAATTCACAAGTAGCTGTTAGGACCTTTGATGTGACATCCTTCTGTATTAAACTTCAGCATTCTGATTACTAGGACAGTGTGGCGTACATTGATGCTTCTTTTAGAGTGTTCAAACAGCTCAAGAGGATGATTGGGGCTTTTGGCTCGTCATGCCATAGTGCTAGCTAGAAGTACTTTTTCCATGAGCAACAACAGTTGGCTCTACTGATCTGGTCGGGTTTCTTGAAACTTCTTAACATTACGTCATTCATAAGTTATACCTTAAGCTGTACCTTAACATTAATTTGTGTTCTTACCTAAGTATACCTTCTGTAAGTCATATGTTCATAAGGTTGGTCTGGACCAGTCTTAGCAATACCTTATCACTCTCTGCTAGTGGCCACCACTGTGCAAAAAGCTTCTTTACATCTCAGTCTATACGAATATAATTCTGAAGTTGTAATACACCCATTGTTCAATTAGGCTAACTGAAGTGTTTTCATGCAAAGAAAAAAAATTGTCATTGATCTGATGGTTGTTAGCTTTTTTAGTTATGTTATCCAAAGGTACATCAGCTGGCAAACCATTAGGCAGTAAAGGCTTAGGAGTATATTTAAAGGGAATGATTGTGGTGGGGAGTTTGGTCAAACTATGACAGTAAATATGAAAATAATTGTGCTAAATCAAAGACGGTGCTGTCTGTGGAGCCATTTAGTGTATGTGCACTATTTTGTGCACTCTTTCTGTCTTTTTTCTCTGCCATAGTAGCTGTTGATTATCGTTCACATGTTGCACTTTTATTGAGTAGGTCATCCAATAACAGAAATTAGTGATTTACACCAATAATGTGATGCGGCTGTAGGGCAATCAACCCTGGTTGTTGAGTAAATGAATACACTATGGCAAATATGATAATATAAATGACCCTTTCAAAGGCCAGTGAAGGCATACTGCCAGTTAATGTAGCGGGTTGAGGCATGATACGTTTGGGCATGAGGTTTGCTGGGTTCATGCACTCATTTTAAAATTATATAAAATTTTGATTATTTTTATAAGAGCCCATGAGTCCTGATTACTGCAATTTCAATTATTTATGTAGTGCTTCTTCTATGAAGAACATTGCTTTCTCACATAATGCAGTGAAGCAGCCCCTGCATGGAGTGAATAATTGATTCTCGAGCCAACAGTATCAACCACCGCCATGGACAGCACCTGTATACCTTAAGCAACATTTTAAGGTATAGTTCGGGGAACACGCTTATAGAAAAGGTATACCTTTAGCTAAGGTATACCTTTAGAGAATTCGTAGCACACTAAGAGACAATGTTATTGTCTCTTAACAGTTAGTTCATGCATTCATGACCTCGAGGCTAGATTATTGTAATGCTCTACTGGGTGGTTGCCCTGCATGCCTAATAAACAAACTCCAGCTGGTCCAAAATGCAGCAGCTAGAATTCTTACTAGAACCAGGAAGTATGACCATATTAGCCAAGTTCTCTCAACACTGCAATGGCTCCCTATTAAACATCATATACATTTTAAAATCTTACTAATTACGTACAAAGCACTAAATGGTTTAGCACCTCAGTTCTTGAGCGAGCTCTTAACACATTATAGTCTTTCACGTCTATTGCGATCTCAAAATTCTGGCCAGTTGATAATACCTAGAAGATCCCTTTCCAGACGGTAGATCCTTTTCTTATTTAGCACCTAAACTTTTTCCTAGCATTGTTCGGAAAGCAGACACACTCTGTGAGTTTAAATCTAGACTAAAAACTAGGGATGTCCCGATCACGTTTTTTTGCCCTCGAGTCCGAGTCATTTGATTTTGAGTATCTACCGATACCGAGTCCTGATCCAATACTTCTATAATACATGAAAAAGAATAAAGAATAGCGAAAAAACAGATCCAGGAACAGTGCTTTTCAGGTTTTTCAGGTATCTAACAGTCGTTTTCAGGTACAGAAAATGGATAAAGTAATCAAATATAAAATATCACTGCATATTATCTTTACTGTATAAAATAAATAAAGATTACTCATTATTGAAGTTACAAAAACTATTCAGTCAAGAGCAGTAAGTGATTTCTTTGTTATTTGATTTACCATTAAAAACAGGCAGCAGGAACTCAGTATTTGCGCACTGACTGGAATACTAAGCGTGTGCGCGCTTCGGATGAGTGCACACAAATCTTCTCAAAGCGCGTGCGAGTTATCTTTCTTGTCTTGTTCTTGAAGGTTTAAATCAGCAAGGCTTAAATGAGTTAGTTTAAACACAGATAGCAACGTGTGCTGTTCAGGTCTCACCTGTATCAACACCCGGGTGATGACAGCGTAAATGACTGGACATGAGAGCAGACGGCACTCGCAGTTAACAGTTTACAAAGAGTGACTGTTTTGTCTACGCTTTTTGATTATCGTTGTTGTAACGTTTTGCACATCCATCGACTGAAACGTACATTATTTGAACTCTGTCTGTCTGTTTTCCACGTTGCTATTTTAAACAAACCATACGGTACGGTTCGATTTTTTACCGTGAACCGTTGCACCCCTAATACAGAGGGGTAATTACACCCCTAATATCCGAGTCCTGATCGGGAGGTAACGTCCGATTCCGATCGAGTCTGAAACCACGTGATCGGGCCCGATTTCCGATCACATGATCGGATCTGGACATTCCTACTAAAAACACATCTTTTACCTGGCATTCACATAACACATTATCTACATGTAAATTGTTAGGCTGCATAAATTAGGTCAGCCGGAACCGGGAACACTTCCCATAACACCTTATGTACTCGCTACATCATAAGAAGAATGGATTTTATGCTAATATTAGTATCGCTCTGTTTATCCCAAGGTTTACCGTAGTCTGCCAGATCCAGGCCATATCTAGATGAGATGAAGGACCTGCGCCTAGACATGACGACAACGCAGCCCTGAAGTGTTAACTGAACTATCCTCTGTGAAGGCCTCCTTCCCTTTTTTTTCCCTATGCATAGATAAAACATTATCAAAATGATTTCAGTTCGCATGGATCTGCAGAAACGTCTAATGATTCTATATTATGCAGACCAGACAAGTAATTTGTCACTTTGTAAAGAAAGACTAAGCGTCTGCGCACATACTCATTCAAATGCGCATACCTATAGACTAAACACGTAAATGAACGGCAAAACCGCATTAAAAGTCTTCTGTTTTTAGTTAAAAATGTGTCATTTGAGTGGCCCCTAAATTAATAATTAACGATTTTTACAATAGCAATGATTCAATCAAAAACTTACTTTAGAGTGATAACAACGTTTTCCTATAGCTGCTGTAGAGCCGAACCTCTCCATGCAGGCTGGCAGTTGCATTTCTGCCACCCCTAACCAAAGCTCAAAAAAAAAAAAAAAAAATACAGTTGGGTTGAAATAAATGAAGACGCACTTTTAAATAGTTTTATTCACAGACGTGTGCCGTATTACAATGAATGGTCTAGAAGGATGGATTTGGATGTGTGGTGAATGGCCACTCTGTTCCAACAAGGTAAACCTCCCTCCCCTGATATCAAAAGGCTCACTGGCGACTGACGCTAGAGACTGCAGTCTTCAGTGTCCTTGTTAGCGGGCCTGCCTCCCATGATAGGGACTTTGGTTAGAGTCACGCTCGGAGCGGGGGAGTAGGACTGGAGAGGTTATACTGTCGGGTGTCGATTTGGGCTGGAATATTGGGAAGTGAGATGGAAGGTTCCTTTAAGGTCTCTGAGGGTCTCTATCTTTTGCAAGATATGTGGAGTTTGACTGCTTTACTTGTTGTGTTTTATTGCATGTTTGTAGTTAAATGTTTGCTTTAAGATTTTTGTCATTATAAGTTAAAACGGGTAGCATGAATCACATCACTCTGAGCACATCGATGTGTGGGTTTTTTTGGGGTTTTTTTGGAGGATGACCTCAAATTATTCAAATTCAGTTACACCCCAAACCATCAATCAAAGAGCAGAAAGCAAAATAGAAAAACCAAAAGCTGATCCAATGCCAGGTCCTTGAATGTATGTCTGTAATTAAATTACTGTTAGTTATTCCAAGTACAGTTTAAATTCAGAGCGGCTGTGTATACTGTACTGACTCCTGATTGATGACCACCATCATCAAAGCCCTGACCCCTTTTCAGACACATATGAAGTGGTATACAGGGTTCCCAACCATCGCACTTTCCAGTCGTTCATAAGTATTTTTAAAAATAATTTTATTGAGATTTCTGTGGAGAATTTTCATTTGTATGTACCAGTTAGGAATTAAAATATTTAACTTGTGTAAAGTAGTCTTGTAACATTCCATTACATTTAAATTCCTGGAAATTATGGTAAATTTCCCTGATATTTCCAGGGTTTTTGTCATATTATAAACATTTCCAATATAAAGGTAAAGTGTTATTGATGTTAAAATACCAATTCCGTGAAAAGTAAGTAGACGCTGTGCATCCCGCCACTGCCGGTTGGCCCCTGATGACATTTGATTTGGCCCACCATGGCATGAGGAGAAAAATGTAGCCTATAGGGGGAAAAAAATATGCCATTGAAGTAGAAGTGTGCTACTATTCATTAATACTGTTAATTGTGGCAATTAATATGCACAATTTTGTTAATCGTTGTTTTCATTCCTGTGTAGTTGCGATACGTACAGTATATTATGCAAATGCGGGAATATTTGGAGAATATACACTGTGCTATAATTTGCCTTTTGTTTATCGTGTGAGATAAAGTCCAATCAGCAACAAACTGAAACCTGACAGGATGCAACAATATTACAGTAATATTAATACTGAAGTTTTGGGATATTTTTTAATGTTAACAATAAATGAAACGCAAGATGGTGCCAGTTGACTTTGAAACAAGAAACAGCTTTGCCATGGACAATGGTGAATATGTCTGACTACTAAATGCAGTGAATGACCAATCAGAATCACATATTATAGAGAGCCATATAACAAACCACATTTAGTCGTTCAATTATCATGCTTAATTTAAAAACAGTTATTATTCCCTTACTACAAGATTAACCATTATAGTTTTGATTTTAAAGATAAAGAAGACAGAGTTATTTTTATTTTTATGTCAATTTATGAGTGATAAATTTATAGTTAAAATTACCTTTGTAATTTTGTCCTCTTTCTGAAAATAAAAACACCTCCTCTCAACCAATTGATTCCATAACCTATTGTGATGTATATCCTAGTGAAATGGCTTCTTGAACAAAAAATATAGGGCTAGACTTGATTCCATCAGGAATTGATTGGGTCACTGGATAATTGTGGTTCCCTTTTGAATGGAAACTCACATTGCATACACTAGAGGGCACTATGGGGAATGCCTCCAACATGACTGGTGTCTGAAGCATGAGACTAAACACAACAATGAACTTGAAATTGGCAGGTAACAGCCTATGACGTCACTATTGAGGTGATTATAAAAGGGCATCTGTGAAATACATCATCCACTTCTTGTTTTCTGAGCACTCTCAGCCTGCCTGCCCTGCATATCACAAGCTGTTAGAGGTTATGTCCCATGCCACATAAAGATTAGATCTGCTGTGGAAGCAGGAGAAGCATGAGTTTGTTGGATGAGCGCTTTTTGTCGGGACATTCTCCCATTTCTCCCAGATCTTCACACTGATATGGAGAGATCTTGGGGAAAGCCATATTCAGCCCGCATCCATCATCAGCTGTGAGCCTCTTTGGATTTCGGCCTGGATAGAAAACGTAGTTAGGCCTCCTCTCTTTTAGAATGATCCTGTTGAGGCCTCCCTTCTTGAGAAACTCCGGTCTATGACGATATTCCCTAAAGGTTAAAGGTTTTGGGAATACCAAGCTCTTGAGCATTGCCTAGCTTGGGCTCTGACCGCATGGAATTATTTGCAATGCTGGTGTGTACCTTAGGGATGGGGACTCCTTTGAGTCTTTGACTTATGACTTATGTAACTTAAGTCTACATTTATGTGATGAAAGTCAAGTCAATTAGCCGCTGATGACGTCATTAATAGACAAATAAGGTTATACCTCTTAGGTTACAAATGTAACCATGGTTCCCTGAGAAGGGGAATGAGACACTGCATCCCTCTGGCATGCTTCAGATATTCCTGTGCACATCTCCTTCAGACAAGAAGTGGATGATGTGTTTCAGAGGAGAATCAATGTCTCTTTCCCCTTCTAAGGGAACAGTTGTTACAAGCATGACCTGAGACGTTTGTCCCGCCCTCATGTCAGTATACACATCATCAGAGACAAGATGTCGCTGCTAGATGGAGGGGAAGTTATTTTGAATTAAGATTATGAGGACACATGAATTTAAAAAAAAAAGGTGCGCATGGATAAATCATTAATAATAAATACTGCGATATTCAGTAAAAAACAAAAATGGTCAATTTTTATTTTCCTGTTGACAAACTTCCAAGGTATGCAGGTGCTCATAATCTTGGGTTGCTCATCAGGTGAATTACCACAGCCAGTTTCCGCTCCAGCGGGTGAATAATCACTTCTGCATGAACTGTTCAACTATAGCACCATGGCAACATCAGCTATTAAAGAAACTGCAAATCTGTCTTTTAGATTTCAGCTTTATAGCATCATTCTGTGTGATTGAAACTAAAAGATTTAGTGGACGATCAACAAGACATGCCCCATAAATCAAACATGCTTTACATCCAATGACATTATGGCTTAAATGGTGTGATAGAGCGACTGGTTTTGAACTGAACTGATCAATCTTTGTTGTTTTGAGCAAAACTGAAACAGTAGATTATCTACTTGAAATGTAATCGATCATTTATTCCAAGTTTTACATAAATTATAAGTATGTTACACAGACGTGTAAATTCTGAGTCTATTGTCATATATTTGAAGGGTTTTCAGGGACACAGACAGAACCGTAAAAACAATGGATGCAAAAGAAAGATAAAGCAATCAAAACAGCTTAAGCATTACAGAACCACACAACCTGAACACATTTTACCACAGAAACTTTAAATATGAAGACAAATGAAGAATGCAATGAGCTTTTGCACATACAGCACAGGAAAAAAATCCTTGACTGAGTGAATCACACAGATATGATTCATACAGAGAGTAAACAATTATCACTTTTGATACAATACTGTCCAGGATCCGTATTTAATACTGATGAAAAGCACCTCAAAATAGCTGTTTCTGTTTTATATATCTAAAAGGGTTAATCATAGCAATCACAAAATAACCAAACAAAAGTTTAACAAATACTCTTTTTTTATTTTAAAAATCCCTGTCTCAAATATATAAACTTGATTCTGTAACCAAGGCTCTGTATGTACAGGGTTGAACATCTTTGAATTGGATACGTCTTTTAAGAGATTGAGGTATACTGTCAAGAAATTCAATCTGACATCAAGTTACTTTTCATCAAGTTTCTTTACCATTGTAAATTCACTGATTACCACAGCATCATTGCTACCACTTGAGAACAAAAGAAAGCTATTGGAAATCTGCAGACCTCAGGAAGACAGCGAGATAACTCACGTTCAGGTAATCCTTCACTACTTTAGACATGCCCGTATATTCCTGGATAAAATGAACACTCTGAGTGCTTAAAATTG